>NW_026975284.1:0-93899 GCF_030014295.1 Loxodonta africana | reverse complement strand
AGAGAGATAGTATTCCTTAAGGAGTACCCTTGCCCGAACTACTCCCCTTAATTAGGACCTTATTGAGTAACCCTAAGTAGTAGAGTATGGTACGGTGGGGTAGCATAGGGTAGGGAAGCATACGGTGGAACAGAGAAAATAGAAGGAAATAGAATAGGTCCAGGGGTAGGTTAGCTTAGTGTAGGGTATGGTAGAGTAGCATAGGATGGACTAGAGAAATAGAAAAGGAGACTAGAAAAGAGCAGACTAGATTAGGATAGGCTAGGGTGGGGGAGGGTTTTGTAGAATACAGTAGTGTAGAATGGAATAGAATGGTGTGGAATGGAGTCAAATGGATTCGAACACAGATGAAGAGAGTAGAAAGAGTTGAATAGAGCCGAATAACGCTGAATAGGACCAAATATGGCCAAAATGAGCGAATCGAGTCGAGTCGACCAGATTCGGGATGAATGGAGCCTAGTGGAGCTGAAATGAGCCAAATAGAGACAACTGAACCCAGCAAAAGCGAGCCAAAACACACTTAATTGCATCCTATTGCATCGGATCTCGTCGAATTCCATCAAATCCCACCAAAACGCATCAAATCTCACGGAATCTCACCGAATCCGTCGAATTGTCTCAATCGGGTCGAATGGTGTCAAACTGACTGGAATCGAATTAAATTTAATAGATTAGAGCAGTGTAGGTTAGACTGGGATTCAGTAGGGAAGGGCACAGAAGAATAGAATAGAGTAGAACAGAAGAGAATACCAAGAGTAGAACGGAGTAGAGTTGAGTAGAGTGGAATAGTCAGAGTCGGGTAGTGCAGAATATAGATGAATAGCTCCAATTCAAGCCGAATCGATTCGAATGGAGAGGAAAGGAGACAAATCGTGATGATCGAATCGATTAGAATAGATTAGAGTAGGGTAGGGTAGAACAGATAGAATAGAGTAGAAAAGAGTAGAATGGTGGGGAAGGGAGTTGAATGGAGCCAATAGAGACAAATAAAGTAGAAAGGGTTGAGTAGAGCTGAGCAGGGCTGAATAAGGTTCACTCGAGCCTAATTATGCTGATTGAGCAGAATCGAGACGAATTGACCCAATTCAAGCCAAATAGAGCTAAATCGAGCCGATTCAAGCCTAATCACATGGAATCGCGTCGAAATGCGTTGAATCGAATAGATTAGAGTAGAGGAGGGTACGGCAGGAGAGGCTAGACTACAACACAACAGACACAATAGAAAGAAGAGAATAGAATTAAGTAGAGTCGGGTCCAGTAGAATAGAGTCAAATTGAGTTGAAGAGAGCCGAAAAGAGCCCAAACAGAGCTGATACAGCCCGAATTGACCAAATTCAAGGTGAATGGAGATGAATCATGTCGAGTCGTTTGAAATGTGTCGAATCGAATCAAATAGATTAGTGTGGGGGAAGGTAAGGTTAGGGTAGGGTAGAGAAGAATAGATAGAGTAGAAGAAACAGAACAGAAAGAATCGAGTAGACTAGAGTCAAATAGAGTCGAATACTGCCAAAAAGAGCGAATAGAGTGGAAAAGAGCCAAATAGAACCGATCGAGTTTAATGGAGCAGAAAGGAGATGAATCGAGCTGATATGACCCGAATCAGGTCGAATCCCATTCAAGTGTGTCGAATAGCATAGAACAGATTACAGTAGGCTAAGTTAGGGTAGGGTAGGGTAGAATAGAGTGCAGTAGAACAGAACACGAAGAGAAGAGAACAGAACTGAAAGAATAGGGTCGAGAAGAGCAGAGTATAGAAGAGTAGAGTAGAGCAGAGTCGAACATTGCCGAATAGAGCCAAATAGAGCCCCAAAGAGCTAAATGGATAGAAACCAAGACGAATCACGCGAATCCGTGGAATCGTGCCGTATCGCGTCGAATCCCGTCGAATGCATTGAATCTGATCAATTCCAATCCAATCCAATCCAATCAATTAGAATAGACTACAGTAGGGTAGAGTACAATACAATACAGTAGAGAATAGTTTAGGATGGAGTAGAATGGTGTAGCATGGAGTCGAGTGGAGTCGAAAGAGATAATAGAGTTGAGTAGAGTCTATAGAGCCGAATAGAGCTGCATAGAGCCTATTCGAGCTGACTAGAGCCGAATGGAGCCCGATTAGAGCTGAATCGAACCGATTTGAGCCGATGGGATGAATGGAGTGGAAAGGAGCCGATTTGAGCCGAATCGCATCGAGATGCGTGGAATCGAATCCCGTAAGAAGATTTAGATTAGGGTAGATGGAATAGAGTAGACTTGAACACAGTAGAAGAGAATGGAAAGGATACAATAGAATAGATTAGAAAAGGTTAGAGCAGAGCAGATAGTGTAGAGTAGAGTAGAACAGAGTCGAATCAAGCTGAATGGAGACGAAACGAGACAAATCGCGCCGAATGGCGTCGAATCCCATCGAATCAATTACAGTAGGGTATAGTAGAAGAGCGTAGAATGGAGTAGAATGGTGTGCAATGAATCGAGTAGAGTAGAAAAGAGCTGAATAGAGCCGAATAGGGCCAAAGAGGGCCAAATCGAGCTGAATGAGCGAAATCGAGCCAAATCCAGTGAATCGAGCCTAATGGAGCCAACTCGAGCCTAGTCGAGCTGAATCGACACTATTCGAGACAAATGGAGCCGAATGGACATGAATCACACCGATTCGGCCCCTAGTCGCGTCAAAATTTCTCAAATTCAATTGAATAGACTAGAGCAGGGATGTTCGGGTAGGCTAGAGTAGGGTAGAATAGAGTAGAATAGAATAAAACAGAAGAGAACACAACAAAATAGAACAGAACAACACAGAACGAATACAGAAAAGAGTAGGCTGGAGTAGAGTAGAGGGGAATAGAGTAGAGTAGAATAGATTTGAACAGAGCCAAATCGAGCCGATCGCGTCGAAATGGGTTGAATCAAATCCAATCAAGTGGATTACAATACCTTAGAGTTGGGTAGCACAGGGTAGGGTAGAATAGAGTAGAATAGTACAGAACAGAGTAGAAACAATACAATAGAGTAGAGAAGAGTAGAATAGAGCTGAATAGAGCCAAATGCAGACAAAATGAGAGGAATCGTGTAGAAGCAAGTAGAGTAAATTAGAGTGGTGTTGGGTAGGGTAGAGCAGAATAGAGTAGAATAGTGTGGAATGAATAGAATGGAGTAGAATGGAGTCAAGTAGAAACGAATAGAGTAGAAAAGAGTCGAATAGAGCAGAATAGGGCCGAAGAAGGCAAATCGAGCAGATTCGAAGCGATTCAAGCCAAAACAAGCTGAATGGAGCCTAACTGAGCCGAATAGAGCCAAATCGAGCCGAATCGAGCCGATTCAAGCTTCATCGCCTCCAATCGCGTTCAACGCGTCAAATCCAATCGAGACGTATAGATTAGAGAAGGGGAGGGGAGGGGAGGGGAGAATAGAACAGAGTAGAGTGGAATAGAAGAGATTAGAACAGAATAGAAGGAATAGAATCGAGTAGAATAGAGTGGAAAAGAGTAGAGTCGAATACAGTCGAATAGAGCCGAATAAGCTGAATAGAGACGAATGGAGCTGAATACAGCCGAAAAGAGCTGTATACTGCCGAATCACACCTAATCGAGCGGAATCAAGCAGAATCGCACTGACTGTCACCGAACAGCGTCGAATCGAATCAGGTCGAATCGAGTCGAGTCACATCGTTTTGAATCAAACAAGGTCAAATCGCTTCATATCGTGTCGAATCCCATCGAATCACGTCGAATAGCTTCGAATTGCGTCAAACCTCAGAGAATCCTACTGAATCACGTCGAGTCGCATGGAATCTCATCAAATCCCTTCAGATCTTGCCGAATCCAGTCAAGTCCTATCAAATCGCTTTGCACGGAATCGAATTGAATCCAACAGATTAAAGTAGGGTAGGTTCGGGTGGGGTGCCGTTGGGTCAGGTAGGGTAGAATAGAATAGAGTACAACAGAATAGGAGAGAATAGAACAGAACAGAAAGAATACAACAGAATAGAATAGAGTCAAAGAGAGAGAACATAGCCGAATTGAGCCGAGTGGAGACAAAACGAGACGAATCACGTCCGGTTGCTTCGAATCGCGTCAAATCCAATCGAATCGATTAGAAGAGATTAGGGTAGGGAAGGTAGAATAGAATAGAGGAAAACAGTGAGGAATGGAGTTGAACGGAGTCCAATAGAGACGGATAGATATGAATAGAGTACAAAAGAGTCTAATAGAGCAGAATAGGGCCGAATAGGCCCAAATAAGGCCTAATTGAGCAGAATCCAGCAGAATCGATGGAATTCGAGCCTAATCGAGCCGAATGGAGTGAAATGGAGCCAAGTCGAGCCGAATAGAGCCGATTCGAACTGAATCGAGCTGATTCAAGCCTAATCGCGTCAAATCGCGTGGAAATACGTCACATCGAATCTAATCAAATAGATCAGGGAAGGGGAGGGGAGGGGCGGGTGGGTAGAATAGAACAGATTAGTACAGAATAGAATATAGTACAGTAGGGTAGAGTAGAGAGAGTAAAGCAGACAAGAGTACAGCAGAGTAGAAGTGAGTCAAATAGAGTCAAAGAGTGCAGGATATAGCTGAATAGAGCCAATTCTGGCCGAATCGAGTCAAATGGAAACAAAACGAGATGAATCACACCGAATTGCTTCGAATCGCATCCAATCGAATAGATTAGAGTATCGTAGGGTAGAGTAGAACAGAATAGAGTAGAATAGCGTAGAATGGAGAAGAGTGGAGTCAAATGGAGTCGAACAGAGACAAATAGAGTAGAAAAGAGTCGAATCGAGCCAAAAAGGGCCGAATAAGGCTGAACCGAGTGGAAACGAGCTGAATTGAAGCGATTCGAGCCAAATCGAGCCGAATCGAGCTGATGTTGCGGAATCGAGCCGACTCAAGCGTGATGGTGTCCGGTCGCATCGAAATGCTTTGAATCGAATCAAATGGAATCGATTAGAATAGGTTAGGGTAGGGTAGTTTATGATAGGAAGACTAGGGTAGATGCAAGTAGACTACATTAGAGTAGACAAGAGAAGGCTAGAGTAGAAGCCTAGACTAGTAAGCGGGACTAGTCAGCTAGACTAGTGGCATAGAGCAGTAGCCTAGACAACTAGTCTTGAAGAGTACCCTAAGTCAGTAATCTGAACGAGTACCCTTGCCTGAACTCTTAGCCTAATCTAGTACCCTTGCCTTAACTAGTAGTCCTAACAAGTACCCTTGCCTTAACCAGTAGTCTTCACTAGTACCCTTGCCTTCACTAGTAGTATGTCCTTAACAAGTAGCCTGAACGGGTAGCTTTGCCTTAACCAGTACCCTCAACAAGTACCCATGCCTTAACTAGTAGCCTGGCCTTAACTAGTAGCCTGGCCTTAACTAGTAGCCTGAACTAGTACCCTTGCCTTAAGGAGTACCCTTGCCCGAACTACTCCCCTTAATTAGGACCCTTATTGAGTAACCCTAAGTAGTAGAGTATGGTACGGTGGGGTAGCATAGGGTAGGGAAGCATACGGTGGAACAGAGAAAATAGAAGGAAATAGAATAGGTCAGGGTAGGTTAGCTTAGTGTAGGGTATGGTAGAGTAGCATAGGATGGACTAGAGAAAATAGAAAAGGAGACTAGAAAGAGCAGACTAGATTAGGATAGGCTAGGGTAGGGGAGGGTTTTGTAGAATACAGTAGTGTAGAATGGAATAGAATGGTGTGGAATGGAGTCAAATGGATTCGAACACAGATGAAGAGAGTAGAAAAGAGTTGAATAGAGCCGAATAACGCTGAATAGGACCAAATATGGCCAAAATGAGCCGAATCGAGTCGAGTCGACCAGATTCGGGATGAATGGAGCCTAGTGGAGCTGAAATGAGCCAAATAGAGACAAACTGAACCCAGCAAAATCGAGCCAAAACACACTTAATTGCATCCTATTGCATCGGATCTCGTCGAATTCCATCAAATCCCACCAAAACGCATCAAATCTCGCGGAATCTCACCGAATCCCGTCGAATTGTCTCAAATCGGGTCGAATGGTGTCAAACTGAATGGAATCGAATTAAATTGAATAGATTAGAGTAGTGTAGGTTAGACTGGGATTCAGTAGGGAAGGGCACAGAAGAATAGAATAGAGTAGAACAGAAGAGAATACCAAGAGTAGAACGGAGTAGAGTTGAGTAGAGTGGAATAGTCAGAGTCGGGTAGTGCAGAGTATAGATGAATAGATCCAATTCAAGCCGAATCGATTCGAATGGAGAGGAAAGGAGACAAATCGTGATGAATCGAATCGATTAGAATAGATTAGAGTAGGGTAGGGTAGAACAGAATAGAATAGAGTAGAAAAGAGTAGAATGGTGTGGAAGGGAGTTGAATGGAGCCAAATAGAGACAAATAAAGTAGAAAGGGTTGAGTAGAGCTGAGCAGGGCTGAATAAGGTTCACTCGAGCCTAATTATGCTGAATTGAGCAGAATCGAGACGAATTGACCCAATTCAAGCCAAATAGAGCTAAATCGAGCCGATTCAAGCCTAATCACATGGAATCGCGTCGAAATGCGTTGAATCGAATAGATTAGAGTAGAGGAGGGTACGGCAGGAGAGGCTAGACTACAACACAACAGAACACAATAGAAAGAAGAGAATAGAATTAAGTAGAGTCGGGTCCAGTAGAATAGAGTCAAATTGAGTTGAAGAGAGCCGAAAAGAGCCAAACAGAGCTGAATACAGCCGAATTGACCAAATTCAAGGTGAATGGAGATGAATCATGTCGAGTCGTTTGAAATGTGTCGAATCGAATCAAATAGGTTAGTGTGGGGAAGGTAAGGTTAGGGTAGGGTAGAGAAGAATAGAATAGAGTAGAATAGAAGAGAACAGAAAGAATCGAGTAGACTAGAGTCAAATAGAGTCGAATACTGCCAAAAAGAGCCGAATAGAGTGGAAAAGAGCCGAATAGAACCGAATCGAGTTTAATGGAGCAGAAAGGAGATGAATCGAGCTGATATGACCCGAATCAGGTCGAATCCCATTCAAGTGTGTCGAATAGCATAGAACAGATTACAGTAGGCTAAGTTAGGGTAGGGTAGGGTAGAATAGAGTGCAGTAGAACAGAACAGAACAGAAGAGAACAGAACTGAAAGAATAGGGTCGAGAAGAGCAGAGTATAGAAGAGTAGAGTAGAGCAGAGTCGAACATTGCCGAATAGAGCCAAATAGAGCCCCAAAGAGCTAAATGGATAGAAACCAAGACGAATCACGCCGAATCCCGTGGAATCGTGCCGTATCGCGTCGAATCCCGTCGAATTGCATTGAATCTGATCAATTCCAATCCAATCCACTCCAATCAATTAGAATAGACTACAGTAGGGTAGAGTACAATACAATACAGTAGAGAATAGTTTAGGATGGAGTAGAATGGTGTAGCATGGAGTCGAGTGGAGTCGAAAAGAGATAATAGAGTTGAGTAGAGTCTAATAGAGCCGAATAGAGCTGCATAGAGCCTATTCGAGCTGACTAGAGCCGAATGGAGCCGATTAGAGCTGAATCGAACCGATTTGAGCCGATTGGGGATGAATGGAGTGGAAAGGAGCCGATTTGAGCCGAATCGCATCGAGATGCGTGGAATCGAATCCAGTAGAATAGATTAGATTAGGGTAGGATGGAATAGAGTAGACTTGAACACAGTAGAAGAGAATGGAAAGGATACAATAGAATAGATTAGAAAAGGGTAGAGCAGAGCAGAATAGTGTAGAGTAGAATAGAGTAGAGTAGAACAGAGTCGAATCAAGCTGAATGGAGACGAAACGAGACAAATCGCATCGAATGGCGTCGAATCCCATCGAATCAATTACAGTAAGGTATAGTAGAAGAGCGTAGAATGGTGTGCAATGGAATCGAGTAGAGTAGAAAAGAGCTGAATAGAGCCGAATAGGGCCAAAGAGGGCCAAATCGAGCTGAATTGAGCGAAATCGAGCCGAATCCAGTGAATCGAGCCTAATGGAGCCAAATCGAGCCTAGTCGAGCTGAATCGACACTATTCGAGACAAATGGAGCCGAATGGACATGAATCACACCGATTCGGCCCCTAGTCGCGTCAAAATATCTTGAATTCAATTGAATAGACTAGAGTAGGGGAGGTTCGGGTAGGCTAGAGTAGGGTAGAATAGAGTAGAATAGAATAAAACAGAAGAGAACACAACAAAATAGAACAGAACAACACAGAATGAATACAGAAAAGAGTAGGCTGGAGTAGAGTAGAGGGGAATAGAGTAGAGTAGAATAGATTTGAACAGAGCCAAATCGAGCCGAATCGCGTCGAAATGGGTTGAATCAAATCCAATCAAGTGGATTACAATACCTTAGAGTTGGGTAGCATAGGGTAGGGTAGAATAGAGTAGAATAGTACAGAACAGAGTAGAAACAATACAATAGAGTAGAGAAGAGTAGAATAGAGCTGAATAGAGCCAAATGCAGACAAAATGAGAGGAATCGTGTAGAAGCAAGTAGAGTAAATTAGAGTGGTGTTGGGTAGGGTAGAGCAGAATAGAGTAGAATAGTGTGGAATGAATAGAATGGAGTAGAATGGAGTCAAGTAGAAACGAATAGAGTAGAAAAGAGTCGAATAGAGCAGAATAGGGCCGAAGAAGGCCAAATCGAGCAGATTCGAAGCGATTCAAGCCAAAACAAGCTGAATGGAGCCTAACTGAGCCGAATAGAGCCAAATCGAGCCGAATCGAGCCGATTCAAGCTTCATCGCCTCCAATCGCGTTCAACGCGTCAAATCCAATCGAGACGTATAGATTAGAGAAGGGGAGGGGAGGGGAGGGGAGAATAGAACAGAGTAGAGTGGAATAGAAGAGATTAGAACAGAATAGAAGGAATAGAATCGAGTAGAATAGAGTGGAAAAGAGTAGAGTCGAATACAGTCGAATAGAGCCGAATAAGCTGAATAGAGACGAATGGAGCTGAATACAGCCGAAAAGAGCTGTATACTGCCGAATCACACCTAATCGAGCGGAATCAAGCAGAATCGCACTGACTGTCACCGAACAGCGTCGAATCGAATCAGGTCGAATCGAGTCGAGTCACATCGTTTTGAATCAAACAAGGTCAAATCGCTTCATATCGTGTCGAATCCCATCGAATCACGTCGAATAGCTTCGAATTGCGTCAAACCTCAGAGAATCCTACTGAATCACGTCGAGTCGCATGGAATCTCATCAAATCCCTTCAGATCTTGCCGAATCCAGTCAAGTCCTATCAAATCGCTTTGCACGGAATCGAATTGAATCCAACAGATTAAAGTAGGGTAGGTTCGGGTGGGCTGCCGTTGGGTCAGGTAGGGTAGAATAGAATAGAGTACAACAGAATAGGAGAGAATAGAACAGAACAGAAAGAATACAACAGAATAGAATAGAGTCAAAGAGAGAGAACATAGCCGAATTGAGCCGAGTGGAGACAAAACGAGACGAATCACGTCCGGTTGCTTCGAATCGCGTCAAATCCAATCGAATCGATTAGAAGAGATTAGGGTAGGGAAGGGTAGAATAGAATAGAGGAAAACAGTGAGGAATGGAGTTGAACGGAGTCCAATAGAGACGGATAGATATGAATAGAGTACAAAAGAGTCTAATAGAGCAGAATAGGGCCGAATAGGCCCAAATAAGGCCTAATTGAGCAGAATCCAGCAGAATCGATGGAATTCGAGCCTAATCGAGCCGAATGGAGTGAAATGGAGCCAAGTCGAGCCGAATAGAGCCGATTCGAACTGAATCGAGCTGATTCAAGCCTAATCGCGTCAAATCGCGTGGAAATACGTCACATCGAATCTAATCAAATAGATCAGGGAAGGGGAGGGGAGGGGCGGGTGGGTAGAATAGAACAGATTAGTACAGAATAGAATATAGTACAGTAGGGTAGAGTAGAGAGAGTAAAGCAGACAAGAGTACAGCAGAGTAGAATTGAGTCAAATAGAGTCAAAGAGTGCAGGATATAGCTGAATAGAGCCAATTCTGGCCGAATCGAGTCAAATGGAAACAAAACGAGATGAATCACACCGAATTGCTTCGAATCGCATCCAATCGAATAGATTAGAGTATCGTAGGGTAGAGTAGAACAGAATAGAGTAGAATAGCGTAGAATGGAGAAGAGTGGAGTCAAATGGAGTCGAACAGAGACAAATAGAGTAGAAAAGAGTCGAATCGAGCCAAAAAGGGCCGAATAAGGCTGAACCGAGTGGAAACGAGCTGAATTGAAGCGATTCGAGCCAAATCGAGCCGAATCGAGCTGATGTTGCGGAATCGAGCCGACTCAAGCGTGATGGTGTCCGGTCGCATCGAAATGCTTTGAATCGAATCAAATGGAATCGATTAGAATAGGTTAGGGTAGGGTAGTTTATGATAGGAAGACTAGGGTAGATGCAAGTAGACTACATTAGAGTAGACAAGAGAAGGCTAGAGTAGAAGCCTAGACTAGTAAGCGGGACTAGTCAGCTAGACTAGTGGCATAGAGCAGTAGCCTAGACAACTAGTCTTGAAGAGTACCCTAAGTCAGTAATCTGAACGAGTACCCTTGCCTGAACTCTTAGCCTAATCTAGTACCCTTGCCTTAACTAGTAGTCCTAACAAGTACCCTTGCCTTAACCAGTAGTCTTCACTAGTACCCTTGCCTTCACTAGTAGTATGTCCTTAACAAGTAGCCTGAACGGGTAGCTTTGCCTTAACCAGTACCCTCAACAAGTACCCATGCCTTAACTAGTAGCCTGGCCTTAACTAGTAGCCTGGCCTTAACTAGTAGCCTGAACTAGTACCCTTGCCTTAAGGAGTACCCTTGCCCGAACTACTCCCCTTAATTAGGACCCTTATTGAGTAACCCTAAGTAGTAGAGTATGGTACGGTGGGGTAGCATAGGGTAGGGAAGCATACGGTGGAACAGAGAAAATAGAAGGAAATAGAATAGGTCAGGGTAGGTTAGCTTAGTGTAGGGTATGGTAGAGTAGCATAGGATGGACTAGAGAAAATAGAAAAGGAGACTAGAAAAGAGCAGACTAGATTAGGATAGGCTAGGGTAGGGGAGGGTTTTGTAGAATACAGTAGTGTAGAATGGAATAGAATGGTGTGGAATGGAGTCAAATGGATTCGAACACAGATGAAGAGAGTAGAAAAGAGTTGAATAGAGCCGAATAACGCTGAATAGGACCAAATATGGCCAAAATGAGCCGAATCGAGTCGAGTCGACCAGATTCGGGATGAATGGAGCCTAGTGGAGCTGAAATGAGCCAAATAGAGACAAACTGAACCCAGCAAAATCGAGCCAAAACACACTTAATTGCATCCTATTGCATCGGATCTCGTCGAATTCCATCAAATCCCACCAAAACGCATCAAATCTCGCGGAATCTCACCGAATCCCGTCGAATTGTCTCAAATCGGGTCGAATGGTGTCAAACTGAATGGAATCGAATTAAATTGAATAGATTAGAGTAGTGTAGGTTAGACTGGGATTCAGTAGGGAAGGGCACAGAAGAATAGAATAGAGTAGAACAGAAGAGAATACCAAGAGTAGAACGGAGTAGAGTTGAGTAGAGTGGAATAGTCAGAGTCGGGTAGTGCAGAGTATAGATGAATAGATCCAATTCAAGCCGAATCGATTCGAATGGAGAGGAAAGGAGACAAATCGTGATGAATCGAATCGATTAGAATAGATTAGAGTAGGGTAGGGTAGAACAGAATAGAATAGAGTAGAAAAGAGTAGAATGGTGTGGAAGGGAGTTGAATGGAGCCAAATAGAGACAAATAAAGTAGAAAGGGTTGAGTAGAGCTGAGCAGGGCTGAATAAGGTTCACTCGAGCCTAATTATGCTGAATTGAGCAGAATCGAGACGAATTGACCCAATTCAAGCCAAATAGAGCTAAATCGAGCCGATTCAAGCCTAATCACATGGAATCGCGTCGAAATGCGTTGAATCGAATAGATTAGAGTAGAGGAGGGTACGGCAGGAGAGGCTAGACTACAACACAACAGAACACAATAGAAAGAAGAGAATAGAATTAAGTAGAGTCGGGTCCAGTAGAATAGAGTCAAATTGAGTTGAAGAGAGCCGAAAAGAGCCAAACAGAGCTGAATACAGCCGAATTGACCAAATTCAAGGTGAATGGAGATGAATCATGTCGAGTCGTTTGAAATGTGTCGAATCGAATCAAATAGGTTAGTGTGGGGAAGGTAAGGTTAGGGTAGGGTAGAGAAGAATAGAATAGAGTAGAATAGAAGAGAACAGAAAGAATCGAGTAGACTAGAGTCAAATAGAGTCGAATACTGCCAAAAAGAGCCGAATAGAGTGGAAAAGAGCCGAATAGAACCGAATCGAGTTTAATGGAGCAGAAAGGAGATGAATCGAGCTGATATGACCCGAATCAGGTCGAATCCCATTCAAGTGTGTCGAATAGCATAGAACAGATTACAGTAGGCTAAGTTAGGGTAGGGTAGGGTAGAATAGAGTGCAGTAGAACAGAACAGAACAGAAGAGAACAGAACTGAAAGAATAGGGTCGAGAAGAGCAGAGTATAGAAGAGTAGAGTAGAGCAGAGTCGAACATTGCCGAATAGAGCCAAATAGAGCCCCAAAGAGCTAAATGGATAGAAACCAAGACGAATCACGCCGAATCCCGTGGAATCGTGCCGTATCGCGTCGAATCCCGTCGAATTGCATTGAATCTGATCAATTCCAATCCAATCCACTCCAATCAATTAGAATAGACTACAGTAGGGTAGAGTACAATACAATACAGTAGAGAATAGTTTAGGATGGAGTAGAATGGTGTAGCATGGAGTCGAGTGGAGTCGAAAAGAGATAATAGAGTTGAGTAGAGTCTAATAGAGCCGAATAGAGCTGCATAGAGCCTATTCGAGCTGACTAGAGCCGAATGGAGCCGATTAGAGCTGAATCGAACCGATTTGAGCCGATTGGGGATGAATGGAGTGGAAAGGAGCCGATTTGAGCCGAATCGCATCGAGATGCGTGGAATCGAATCCAGTAGAATAGATTAGATTAGGGTAGGATGGAATAGAGTAGACTTGAACACAGTAGAAGAGAATGGAAAGGATACAATAGAATAGATTAGAAAAGGGTAGAGCAGAGCAGAATAGTGTAGAGTAGAATAGAGTAGAGTAGAACAGAGTCGAATCAAGCTGAATGGAGACGAAACGAGACAAATCGCATCGAATGGCGTCGAATCCCATCGAATCAATTACAGTAAGGTATAGTAGAAGAGCGTAGAATGGTGTGCAATGGAATCGAGTAGAGTAGAAAAGAGCTGAATAGAGCCGAATAGGGCCAAAGAGGGCCAAATCGAGCTGAATTGAGCGAAATCGAGCCGAATCCAGTGAATCGAGCCTAATGGAGCCAAATCGAGCCTAGTCGAGCTGAATCGACACTATTCGAGACAAATGGAGCCGAATGGACATGAATCACACCGATTCGGCCCCTAGTCGCGTCAAAATATCTTGAATTCAATTGAATAGACTAGAGTAGGGGAGGTTCGGGTAGGCTAGAGTAGGGTAGAATAGAGTAGAATAGAATAAAACAGAAGAGAACACAACAAAATAGAACAGAACAACACAGAATGAATACAGAAAAGAGTAGGCTGGAGTAGAGTAGAGGGGAATAGAGTAGAGTAGAATAGATTTGAACAGAGCCAAATCGAGCCGAATCGCGTCGAAATGGGTTGAATCAAATCCAATCAAGTGGATTACAATACCTTAGAGTTGGGTAGCATAGGGTAGGGTAGAATAGAGTAGAATAGTACAGAACAGAGTAGAAACAATACAATAGAGTAGAGAAGAGTAGAATAGAGCTGAATAGAGCCAAATGCAGACAAAATGAGAGGAATCGTGTAGAAGCAAGTAGAGTAAATTAGAGTGGTGTTGGGTAGGGTAGAGCAGAATAGAGTAGAATAGTGTGGAATGAATAGAATGGAGTAGAATGGAGTCAAGTAGAAACGAATAGAGTAGAAAAGAGTCGAATAGAGCAGAATAGGGCCGAAGAAGGCCAAATCGAGCAGATTCGAAGCGATTCAAGCCAAAACAAGCTGAATGGAGCCTAACTGAGCCGAATAGAGCCAAATCGAGCCGAATCGAGCCGATTCAAGCTTCATCGCCTCCAATCGCGTTCAACGCGTCAAATCCAATCGAGACGTATAGATTAGAGAAGGGGAGGGGAGGGGAGGGGAGAATAGAACAGAGTAGAGTGGAATAGAAGAGATTAGAACAGAATAGAAGGAATAGAATCGAGTAGAATAGAGTGGAAAAGAGTAGAGTCGAATACAGTCGAATAGAGCCGAATAAGCTGAATAGAGACGAATGGAGCTGAATACAGCCGAAAAGAGCTGTATACTGCCGAATCACACCTAATCGAGCGGAATCAAGCAGAATCGCACTGACTGTCACCGAACAGCGTCGAATCGAATCAGGTCGAATCGAGTCGAGTCACATCGTTTTGAATCAAACAAGGTCAAATCGCTTCATATCGTGTCGAATCCCATCGAATCACGTCGAATAGCTTCGAATTGCGTCAAACCTCAGAGAATCCTACTGAATCACGTCGAGTCGCATGGAATCTCATCAAATCCCTTCAGATCTTGCCGAATCCAGTCAAGTCCTATCAAATCGCTTTGCACGGAATCGAATTGAATCCAACAGATTAAAGTAGGGTAGGTTCGGGTGGGGTGCCGTTGGGTCAGGTAGGGTAGAATAGAATAGAGTACAACAGAATAGGAGAGAATAGAACAGAACAGAAAGAATACAACAGAATAGAATAGAGTCAAAGAGAGAGAACATAGCCGAATTGAGCCGAGTGGAGACAAAACGAGACGAATCACGTCCGGTTGCTTCGAATCGCGTCAAATCCAATCGAATCGATTAGAAGAGATTAGGGTAGGGAAGGGTAGAATAGAATAGAGGAAAACAGTGAGGAATGGAGTTGAACGGAGTCCAATAGAGACGGATAGATATGAATAGAGTACAAAAGAGTCTAATAGAGCAGAATAGGGCCGAATAGGCCCAAATAAGGCCTAATTGAGCAGAATCCAGCAGAATCGATGGAATTCGAGCCTAATCGAGCCGAATGGAGTGAAATGGAGCCAAGTCGAGCCGAATAGAGCCGATTCGAACTGAATCGAGCTGATTCAAGCCTAATCGCGTCAAATCGCGTGGAAATACGTCACATCGAATCTAATCAAATAGATCAGGGAAGGGGAGGGGAGGGGCGGGTGGGTAGAATAGAACAGATTAGTACAGAATAGAATATAGTACAGTAGGGTAGAGTAGAGAGAGTAAAGCAGACAAGAGTACAGCAGAGTAGAATTGAGTCAAATAGAGTCAAAGAGTGCAGGATATAGCTGAATAGAGCCAATTCTGGCCGAATCGAGTCAAATGGAAACAAAACGAGATGAATCACACCGAATTGCTTCGAATCGCATCCAATCGAATAGATTAGAGTATCGTAGGGTAGAGTAGAACAGAATAGAGTAGAATAGCGTAGAATGGAGAAGAGTGGAGTCAAATGGAGTCGAACAGAGACAAATAGAGTAGAAAAGAGTCGAATCGAGCCAAAAAGGGCCGAATAAGGCTGAACCGAGTGGAAACGAGCTGAATTGAAGCGATTCGAGCCAAATCGAGCCGAATCGAGCTGATGTTGCGGAATCGAGCCGACTCAAGCGTGATGGTGTCCGGTCGCATCGAAATGCTTTGAATCGAATCAAATGGAATCGATTAGAATAGGTTAGGGTAGGGTAGTTTATGATAGGAAGACTAGGGTAGATGCAAGTAGACTACATTAGAGTAGACAAGAGAAGGCTAGAGTACAAGCCTAGACTAGTAAGCGGGACTAGTCAGCTAGACTAGTGGCATAGAGCAGTAGCCTAGACAACTAGTCTTGAAGAGTACCCTAAGTCAGTAATCTGAACGAGTACCCTTGCCTGAACTCTTAGCCTAATCTAGTACCCTTGCCTTAACTAGTAGTCCTAACAAGTACCCTTGCCTTAACCAGTAGTCTTCACTAGTACCCTTGCCTTCACTAGTAGTATGTCCTTAACAAGTAGCCTGAACGGGTAGCTTTGCCTTAACCAGTACCCTCAACAAGTACCCATGCCTTAACTAGTAGCCTGGCCTTAACTAGTAGCCTGGCCTTAACTAGTAGCCTGAACTAGTACCCTTGCCTTAAGGAGTACCCTTGCCCGAACTACTCCCCTTAATTAGGACCCTTATTGAGTAACCCTAAGTAGTAGAGTATGGTACGGTGGGGTAGCATAGGGTAGGGAAGCATACGGTGGAACAGAGAAAATAGAAGGAAATAGAATAGGTCAGGGTAGGTTAGCTTAGTGTAGGGTATGGTAGAGTAGCATAGGATGGACTAGAGAAAATAGAAAAGGAGACTAGAAAAGAGCAGACTAGATTAGGATAGGCTAGGGTAGGGGAGGGTTTTGTAGAATACAGTAGTGTAGAATGGAATAGAATGGTGTGGAATGGAGTCAAATGGATTCGAACACAGATGAAGAGAGTAGAAAAGAGTTGAATAGAGCCGAATAACGCTGAATAGGACCAAATATGGCCAAAATGAGCCGAATCGAGTCGAGTCGACCAGATTCGGGATGAATGGAGCCTAGTGGAGCTGAAATGAGCCAAATAGAGACAAACTGAACCCAGCAAAATCGAGCCAAAACACACTTAATTGCATCCTATTGCATCGGATCTCGTCGAATTCCATCAAATCCCACCAAAACGCATCAAATCTCGCGGAATCTCACCGAATCCCGTCGAATTGTCTCAAATCGGGTCGAATGGTGTCAAACTGAATGGAATCGAATTAAATTGAATAGATTAGAGTAGTGTAGGTTAGACTGGGATTCAGTAGGGAAGGGCACAGAAGAATAGAATAGAGTAGAACAGAAGAGAATACCAAGAGTAGAACGGAGTAGAGTTGAGTAGAGTGGAATAGTCAGAGTCGGGTAGTGCAGAGTATAGATGAATAGATCCAATTCAAGCCGAATCGATTCGAATGGAGAGGAAAGGAGACAAATCGTGATGAATCGAATCGATTAGAATAGATTAGAGTAGGGTAGGGTAGAACAGAATAGAATAGAGTAGAAAAGAGTAGAATGGTGTGGAAGGGAGTTGAATGGAGCCAAATAGAGACAAATAAAGTAGAAAGGGTTGAGTAGAGCTGAGCAGGGCTGAATAAGGTTCACTCGAGCCTAATTATGCTGAATTGAGCAGAATCGAGACGAATTGACCCAATTCAAGCCAAATAGAGCTAAATCGAGCCGATTCAAGCCTAATCACATGGAATCGCGTCGAAATGCGTTGAATCGAATAGATTAGAGTAGAGGAGGGTACGGCAGGAGAGGCTAGACTACAACACAACAGAACACAATAGAAAGAAGAGAATAGAATTAAGTAGAGTCGGGTCCAGTAGAATAGAGTCAAATTGAGTTGAAGAGAGCCGAAAAGAGCCAAACAGAGCTGAATACAGCCGAATTGACCAAATTCAAGGTGAATGGAGATGAATCATGTCGAGTCGTTTGAAATGTGTCGAATCGAATCAAATAGGTTAGTGTGGGGAAGGTAAGGTTAGGGTAGGGTAGAGAAGAATAGAATAGAGTAGAATAGAAGAGAACAGAAAGAATCGAGTAGACTAGAGTCAAATAGAGTCGAATACTGCCAAAAAGAGCCGAATAGAGTGGAAAAGAGCCGAATAGAACCGAATCGAGTTTAATGGAGCAGAAAGGAGATGAATCGAGCTGATATGACCCGAATCAGGTCGAATCCCATTCAAGTGTGTCGAATAGCATAGAACAGATTACAGTAGGCTAAGTTAGGGTAGGGTAGGGTAGAATAGAGTGCAGTAGAACAGAACAGAAGAGAAGAGAACAGAACTGAAAGAATAGGGTCGAGAAGAGCAGAGTATAGAAGAGTAGAGTAGAGCAGAGTCGAACATTGCCGAATAGAGCCAAATAGAGCCCCAAAGAGCTAAATGGATAGAAACCAAGACGAATCACGCCGAATCCCGTGGAATCGTGCCGTATCGCGTCGAATCCCGTCGAATTGCATTGAATCTGATCAATTCCAATCCAATCCACTCCAATCAATTAGAATAGACTACAGTAGGGTAGAGTACAATACAATACAGTAGAGAATAGTTTAGGATGGAGTAGAATGGTGTAGCATGGAGTCGAGTGGAGTCGAAAAGAGATAATAGAGTTGAGTAGAGTCTAATAGAGCCGAATAGAGCTGCATAGAGCCTATTCGAGCTGACTAGAGCCGAATGGAGCCGATTAGAGCTGAATCGAACCGATTTGAGCCGATTGGGGATGAATGGAGTGGAAAGGAGCCGATTTGAGCCGAATCGCATCGAGATGCGTGGAATCGAATCCAGTAGAATAGATTAGATTAGGGTAGGATGGAATAGAGTAGACTTGAACACAGTAGAAGAGAATGGAAAGGATACAATAGAATAGATTAGAAAAGGGTAGAGCAGAGCAGAATAGTGTAGAGTAGAATAGAGTAGAGTAGAACAGAGTCGAATCAAGCTGAATGGAGACGAAACGAGACAAATCGCATCGAATGGCGTCGAATCCCATCGAATCAATTACAGTAAGGTATAGTAGAAGAGCGTAGAATGGTGTGCAATGGAATCGAGTAGAGTAGAAAAGAGCTGAATAGAGCCGAATAGGGCCAAAGAGGGCCAAATCGAGCTGAATTGAGCGAAATCGAGCCGAATCCAGTGAATCGAGCCTAATGGAGCCAAATCGAGCCTAGTCGAGCTGAATCGACACTATTCGAGACAAATGGAGCCGAATGGACATGAATCACACCGATTCGGCCCCTAGTCGCGTCAAAATATCTTGAATTCAATTGAATAGACTAGAGTAGGGGAGGTTCGGGTAGGCTAGAGTAGGGTAGAATAGAGTAGAATAGAATAAAACAGAAGAGAACACAACAAAATAGAACAGAACAACACAGAATGAATACAGAAAAGAGTAGGCTGGAGTAGAGTAGAGGGGAATAGAGTAGAGTAGAATAGATTTGAACAGAGCCAAATCGAGCCGAATCGCGTCGAAATGGGTTGAATCAAATCCAATCAAGTGGATTACAATACCTTAGAGTTGGGTAGCATAGGGTAGGGTAGAATAGAGTAGAATAGTACAGAACAGAGTAGAAACAATACAATAGAGTAGAGAAGAGTAGAATAGAGCTGAATAGAGCCAAATGCAGACAAAATGAGAGGAATCGTGTAGAAGCAAGTAGAGTAAATTAGAGTGGTGTTGGGTAGGGTAGAGCAGAATAGAGTAGAATAGTGTGGAATGAATAGAATGGAGTAGAATGGAGTCAAGTAGAAACGAATAGAGTAGAAAAGAGTCGAATAGAGCAGAATAGGGCCGAAGAAGGCCAAATCGAGCAGATTCGAAGCGATTCAAGCCAAAACAAGCTGAATGGAGCCTAACTGAGCCGAATAGAGCCAAATCGAGCCGAATCGAGCCAATTCAAGCTTCATCGCCTCCAATCGCGTTCAACGCGTCAAATCCAATCGAGACGTATAGATTAGAGAAGGAGAGGGGAGGGGAGGGGAGAATAGAACAGAGTAGAGTGGAATAGAAGAGATTAGAACAGAATAGAAGGAATAGAATCGAGTAGAATAGAGTGGAAAAGAGTAGAGTCGAATACAGTCGAATAGAGCCGAATAAGCTGAATAGAGACGAATGGAGCTGAATACAGCCGAAAAGAGCTGTATACTGCCGAATCACACCTAATCGAGCGGAATCAAGCAGAATCGCACTGACTGTCACCGAACAGCGTCGAATCGAATCAGGTCGAATCGAGTCGAGTCACATCGTTTTGAATCAAACAAGGTCGAATCGCTTCATATCGTGTCGAATCCCATCGAATCACGTCGAATAACTTCGAATTGCGTCAAACCTCAGAGAATCCTACTGAATCACGTCGAGTCGCATGGAATCTCATCAAATCCCTTCAGATCTTGCCGAATCCAGTCAAGTCCTATCAAATCGCTTTGCACGGAATCGAATTGAATCCAATAGATTAAAGTAGGGTAGGTTCGGGTGGGGTGCCGTTGGGTCGGGTAGGGTAGAATAGAATAGAGTACAACAGAATAGGAGAGAATAGAACAGAACAGAAAGAATACAACAGAATAGAATAGAGTCAAAGAGAGAGAACATAGCCGAATTGAGCCGAGTGGAGACAAAACGAGACGAATCACGTCCGGTTGCTTCGAATCGCGTCAAATCAAATCGAATCGATTAGAAGAGATTAGGGTAGGGAAGGGTAGAATAGAATAGAGGAAAACAGTGAGGAATGGAGTTGAACGGAGTCCAATAGAGACGGATAGATATGAATAGAGTACAAAAGAGTCTAATAGAGCAGAATAGGGCCGAATAGGCCCAAATAAGGCCTAATTGAGCAGAATCCAGCAGAATCGATGGAATTCGAGCCTAATCGAGCCGAATGGAGTGAAATGGAGCCAAGTCGAGCCGAATAGAGCCGATTCGAACTGAATCGAGCTGATTCAAGCCTAATCGCGTCAAATCGCGTGGAAATACGTCACATCGAATCTAATCAAATAGATCAGGGAAGGGGAGGGGAGGGGCGGGTGGGTAGAATAGAACAGATTAGTACAGAATAGAATATAGTACAGTAGGGTAGAGTAGAGAGAGTAAAGCAGACAAGAGTACAGCAGAGTAGAATTGAGTCAAATAGAGTCAAAGAGTGCAGGATATAGCTGAATAGAGCCAATTCTGGCCGAATCGAGTCAAATGGAAACAAAACGAGATGAATCACACCGAATTGCTTCGAATCGCATCCAATCGAATAGATTAGAGTATCGTAGGGTAGAGTAGAACAGAATAGAGTAGAATAGCGTAGAATGGAGAAGAGTGGAGTCAAATGGAGTCGAACAGAGACAAATAGAGTAGAAAAGAGTCGAATCGAGCCAAATAGGGCCGAATAAGGCTGAACCGAGTGGAAACGAGCTGAATTGAAGCGATTCGAGCCAAATCGAGCTGAATCGAGCTGATGTTGCGGAATCGAGCCGACTCAAGCGTGATGGTGTCCGGTCGCATCGAAATGCTTTGAATCGAATCAAATGGAATCGATTAGAATAGGTTAGGGTAGGGTAGTTTATGATAGGAAGACTAGGGTAGATGCAAGTAGACTACATTAGAGTAGACAAGAGAAGGCTAGAGTAGAAGCCTAGACTAGTAAGCTGGACTAGTCAGCTAGACTAGTGGCATAGAGCAGTAGCCTAGACAACTAGTCTTGAAGAGTACCCTAAGTCAGTAATCTGAACGAGTACCCTTGCCTGAACTCTTAGCCTAATCTAGTACCCTTGCCTTAACTAATAGTCCTAACAAGTACCCTTGCCTTAACCAGTAGTCTTCACTAGTACCCTTGCCTTCACTAGTAGTATGTCCTTAACAAGTAGCCTGAACGGGTAGCTTTGCCTTAACCAGTACCCTCAACAAGTACCCATGCCTTAACTAGTAGCCTGGCCTTAACTAGTAGCCTGGCCTTAACTAGTAGCCTGAACTAGTACCCTTGCCTTAAGGAGTACCCTTGCCCGAACTACTCCCCTTAATTAGGACCCTTATTGAGTAACCCTAAGTAGTAGAGTATGGTACGGTGGGGTAGCATAGGGTAGGGAAGCATACGGTGGAACAGAGAAAATAGAAGGAAATAGAATAGGTCAGGGTAGGTTAGCTTAGTGTAGGGTATGGTAGAGTAGCATAGGATGGACTAGAGAAAATAGAAAAGGAGACTAGAAAAGAGCAGACTAGATTAGGATAGGCTAGGGTAGGGGAGGGTTTTGTAGAATACAGTAGTGTAGAATGGAATAGAATGGTGTGGAATGGAGTCAAATGGATTCGAACACAGATGAAGAGAGTAGAAAAGAGTTGAATAGAGCCGAATAACGCTGAATAGGACCAAATATGGCCAAAATGAGCCGAATCGAGTCGAGTCGACCAGATTCGGGATGAATGGAGCCTAGTGGAGCTGAAATGAGCCAAATAGAGACAAACTGAACCCAGCAAAATCGAGCCAAAACACACTTAATTGCATCCTATTGCATCGGATCTCGTCGAATTCCATCAAATCCCACCAAAACGCATCAAATCTCGCGGAATCTCACCGAATCCCGTCGAATTGTCTCAAATCGGGTCGAATGGTGTCAAACTGAATGGAATCGAATTAAATTGAATAGATTAGAGTAGTGTAGGTTAGACTGGGATTCAGTAGGGAAGGGCACAGAAGAATAGAATAGAGTAGAACAGAAGAGAATACCAAGAGTAGAACGGAGTAGAGTTGAGTAGAGTGGAATAGTCAGAGTCGGGTAGTGCAGAGTATAGATGAATAGATCCAATTCAAGCCGAATCGATTCGAATGGAGAGGAAAGGAGACAAATCGTGATGAATCGAATCGATTAGAATAGATTAGAGTAGGGTAGGGTAGAACAGAATAGAATAGAGTAGAAAAGAGTAGAATGGTGTGGAAGGGAGTTGAATGGAGCCAAATAGAGACAAATAAAGTAGAAAGGGTTGAGTAGAGCTGAGCAGGGCTGAATAAGGTTCACTCGAGCCTAATTATGCTGAATTGAGCAGAATCGAGACGAATGGACCCAATTCAAGCCAAATAGAGCTAAATCGAGCCGATTCAAGCCTAATCACATGGAATCGCGTCGAAATGCGTTGAATCGAATAGATTAGAGTAGAGGAGGGTACGGCAGGAGAGGCTAGACTACAACGCAACAGAACACAATAGAAAGAAGAGAATAGAATTAAGTAGAGTCGGGTCCAGTAGAATAGAGTCAAATTGAGTTGAAGAGAGCCGAAAAGAGCCAAACAGAGCTGAATACAGCCGAATTGACCAAATTCAAGGTGAATGGAGATGAATCATGTCGAGTCGTTTGAAATGTGTCGAATCGAATCAAATAGATTAGTGTGGGGAAGGTAAGGTTAGGGTAGGGTAGAGAAGAATAGAATAGAGTAGAATAGAACAGAACAGAAAGAATCGAGTAGACTAGAGTCAAATAGAGTCGAATACTGCCAAAAAGAGCCGAATAGAGTGGAAAAGAGCCGAATAGAACCGAATCGAGTTTAATGGAGCAGAAAGGAGATGAATCGAGCCGATATGACCCGAATCAGGTCGAATCCCATTCAAGTGTGTCGAATAGCATAGAACAGATTACAGTAGGCTAAGTTAGGGTAGGGTAGAATAGAGTGCAGTAGAACAGAACAGAACAGAAGAGAACAGAACTGAAAGAATAGGGTCGAGAAGAGCAGAGTACAGAAGAGTAGAGTAGAGCAGAGTCGAACATTGCCGAATAGAGCCAAATAGAGCCCCAAGGAGCTAAATGGATAGAAACCAAGACGAATCACGCCGAATCCCGTGGAATCGTGCCGTATCGCGTCGAATCCCGTCGAATTGCATTGAATCTGATCAATTCCAATCCAATCCACTCCAATCAATTAGAATAGACTACAGTAGGGTAGAGTACAATACAATACAGTAGAGAATAGTTTAGGATGGAGTAGAATGGTGTAGCATGGAGTCGAGTGGAGTCGAAAAGAGATAATAGAGTTGAGTAGAGTCTAATAGAGCCGAATAGAGCTGCATAGAGCCTATTCGAGCTGACTAGAGCCGAATGGAGCCGATTAGAGCTGAATCGAACCGATTTGAGCCGATTGGGGATGAATGGAGTGGAAAGGAGCCGATTTGAGCCGAATCGCATCGAGATGCGTGGAATCGAATCCAGTAGAATAGATTAGATTAGGGTAGGATGGAATAGAGTAGACTTGAACACAGTAGAAGAGAATGGAAAGGATACAATAGAATAGATTAGAAAAGGGTAGAGCAGAGCAGAATAGTGTAGAGTAGAATAGAGTAGAGTAGAACAGAGTCGAATCAAGCTGAATGGAGACGAAACGAGACAAATCGCATCGAATGGCGTCGAATCCCATCGAATCAATTACAGTAAGGTATAGTAGAAGAGCGTAGAATGGTGTGCAATGGAATCGAGTAGAGTAGAAAAGAGCTGAATAGAGCCGAATAGGGCCAAAGAGGGCCAAATCGAGCTGAATTGAGCGAAATCGAGCCGAATCCAGTGAATCGAGCCTAATGGAGCCAAATCGAGCCTAATCGAGCTGAATCGACACTATTCGAGACAAATGGAGCCGAATGGACATGAATCACACCGATTCGGCCCCTAGTCGCGTCAAAATATCTTGAATTCAATTGAATAGACTAGAGTAGGGGAGGTTCGGGTAGGCTAGAGTAGGGTAGAATAGAGTAGAATAGAATAAAACAGAAGAGAACACAACAAAATAGAACAGAACAACCCAGAATGAATACAGAAAAGAGTAGGCTGGAGTAGAGTAGAGGGGAATAGAGTAGAGTAGAATAGATTTGAACAGAGCCAAATCGAGCCGAATCGCGTCGAAATGGGTTGAATCAAATCCAATCAAGTGGATTACAATACCTTAGAGTTGGGTAGCATAGGGTAGGGTAGAATAGAGTAGAATAGTACAGAACAGAGTAGAAACAATACAATAGAGTAGAGAAGAGTAGAATAGAGCTGAATAGAGCCAAATGCAGACAAAATGAGAGGAATCGTGTAGAAGCAAGTAGAGTAAATTAGAGTGGTGTTGGGTAGGGTAGAGCAGAATAGAGTAGAATAGTGTGGAATGAATAGAATGGAGTAGAATGGAGTCAAGTAGAAACGAATAGAGTAGAAAAGAGTCGAATAGAGCAGAATAGGGCCGAAGAAGGCCAAATCGAGCAGATTCGAAGCGATTCAAGCCAAAACAAGCTGAATGGAGCCTAACTGAGCCGAATAGAGCCAAATCGAGCCGAATCGAGCCGATTCAAGCTTCATCGCCTCCAATCGCGTTCAACGCGTCAAATCCAATCGAGACGTATAGATTAGAGAAGGGGAGGGGAGGGGAGGGGAGAATAGAACAGAGTAGAGTGGAATAGAAGAGATTAGAACAGAATAGAAGGAATAGAATCGAGTAGAATAGAGTGGAAAAGAGTAGAGTCGAATACAGTCGAATAGAGCCGAATAAGCTGAATAGAGACGAATGGAGCTGAATACAGCCGAAAAGAGCTGTATACTGCCGAATCACACCTAATCGAGCGGAATCAAGCAGAATCGCACTGACTGTCACCGAACAGCGTCGAATCGAATCAGGTCGAATCGAGTCGAGTCACATCGTTTTGAATCAAACAAGGTCGAATCGCTTCATATCGTGTCGAATCCCATCGAATCACGTCGAATAACTTCGAATTGCGTCAAACCTCAGAGAATCCTACTGAATCACGTCGAGTCGCATGGAATCTCATCAAATCCCTTCAGATCTTGCCGAATCCAGTCAAGTCCTATCAAATCGCTTTGCACGGAATCGAATTGAATCCAATAGATTAAAGTAGGGTAGGTTCGGGTGGGGTGC
Organism: Loxodonta africana; assembly: GCF_030014295.1. Lineage (NCBI taxonomy): Eukaryota > Metazoa > Chordata > Mammalia > Proboscidea > Elephantidae > Loxodonta > Loxodonta africana. Next base: position 68,422 of record NW_026975284.1, on the reverse strand, counting down.
CGTTGGGTCGGGTAGGGTAGAATAGAATAGAGTACAACAGAATAGGAGAGAATAGAACAGAACAGAAAGAATACAACAGAATAGAATAGAGTCAAAGAGAGAGAACATAGCCGAATTGAGCCGAGTGGAGACAAAACGAGACGAATCACGTCCGGTTGCTTCGAATCGCGTCAAATCAAATCGAATCGATTAGAAGAGATTAGGGTAGGGAAGGGTAGAATAGAATAGAGGAAAACAGTGAGTAATGGAGTTGAACGGAGTCCAATAGAGACGGATAGATATGAATAGAGTACAAAAGAGTCTAATAGAGCAGAATAGGGCCGAATAGGCCCAAATAAGGCCTAATTGAGCAGAATCCAGCAGAATCGATGGAATTCGAGCCTAATCGAGCCGAATGGAGTGAAATGGAGCCAAGTCGAGCCGAATAGAGCCGATTCGAACTGAATCGAGCTGATTCAAGCCTAATCGCGTCAAATCGCGTGGAAATACGTCACATCGAATCTAATCAAATAGATCAGGGAAGGGGAGGGGAGGGGCGGGTGGGTAGAATAGAACAGATTAGTACAGAATAGAATATAGTACAGTAGGGTAGAGTAGAGAGAGTAAAGCAGACAAGAGTACAGCAGAGTAGAATTGAGTCAAATAGAGTCAAAGAGTGCAGGATATAGCTGAATAGAGCCAATTCTGGCCGAATCGAGTCAAATGGAAACAAAACGAGATGAATCACACCGAATTGCTTCGAATCGCATCCAATCGAATAGATTAGAGTATCGTAGGGTAGAGTAGAACAGAATAGAGTAGAATAGCGTAGAATGGAGAAGAGTGGAGTCAAATGGAGTCGAACAGAGACAAATAGAGTAGAAAAGAGTCGAATCGAGCCAAATAGGGCCGAATAAGGCTGAACCGAGTGGAAACGAGCTGAATTGAAGCGATTCGAGCCAAATCGAGCTGAATCGAGCTGATGTTGCGGAATCGAGCCGACTCAAGCGTGATGGTGTCCGGTCGCATCGAAATGCTTTGAATCGAATCAAATGGAATCGATTAGAATAGGTTAGGGTAGGGTAGTTTATGATAGGAAGACTAGGGTAGATGCAAGTAGACTACATTAGAGTAGACAAGAGAAGGCTAGAGTAGAAGCCTAGACTAGTAAGCTGGACTAGTCAGCTAGACTAGTGGCATAGAGCAGTAGCCTAGACAACTAGTCTTGAAGAGTACCCTAAGTCAGTAATCTGAACGAGTACCCTTGCCTGAACTCTTAGCCTAATCTAGTACCCTTGCCTTAACTAATAGTCCTAACAAGTACCCTTGCCTTAACCAGTAGTCTTCACTAGTACCCTTGCCTTCACTAGTAGTATGTCCTTAACAAGTAGCCTGAACGGGTAGCTTTGCCTTAACCAGTACCCTCAACAAGTACCCATGCCTTAACTAGTAGCCTGGCCTTAACTAGTAGCCTGGCCTTAACTAGTAGCCTGAACTAGTACCCTTGCCTTAAGGAGTACCCTTGCCCGAACTACTCCCCTTAATTAGGACCCTTATTGAGTAACCCTAAGTAGTAGAGTATGGTACGGTGGGGTAGCATAGGGTAGGGAAGCATACGGTGGAACAGAGAAAATAGAAGGAAATAGAATAGGTCAGGGTAGGTTAGCTTAGTGTAGGGTATGGTAGAGTAGCATAGGATGGACTAGAGAAAATAGAAAAGGAGACTAGAAAAGAGCAGACTAGATTAGGATAGGCTAGGGTAGGGGAGGGTTTTGTAGAATACAGTAGTGTAGAATGGAATAGAATGGTGTGGAATGGAGTCAAATGGATTCGAACACAGATGAAGAGAGTAGAAAAGAGTTGAATAGAGCCGAATAACGCTGAATAGGACCAAATATGGCCAAAATGAGCCGAATCGAGTCGAGTCGACCAGATTCGGGATGAATGGAGCCTAGTGGAGCTGAAATGAGCCAAATAGAGACAAACTGAACCCAGCAAAATCGAGCCAAAACACACTTAATTGCATCCTATTGCATCGGATCTCGTCGAATTCCATCAAATCCCACCAAAACGCATCAAATCTCGCGGAATCTCACCGAATCCCGTCGAATTGTCTCAAATCGGGTCGAATGGTGTCAAACTGAATGGAATCGAATTAAATTGAATAGATTAGAGTAGTGTAGGTTAGACTGGGATTCAGTAGGGAAGGGCACAGAAGAATAGAATAGAGTAGAACAGAAGAGAATACCAAGAGTAGAACGGAGTAGAGTTGAGTAGAGTGGAATAGTCAGAGTCGGGTAGTGCAGAGTATAGATGAATAGATCCAATTCAAGCCGAATCGATTCGAATGGAGAGGAAAGGAGACAAATCGTGATGAATCGAATCGATTAGAATAGATTAGAGTAGGGTAGGGTAGAACAGAATAGAATAGAGTAGAAAAGAGTAGAATGGTGTGGAAGGGAGTTGAATGGAGCCAAATAGAGACAAATAAAGTAGAAAGGGTTGAGTAGAGCTGAGCAGGGCTGAATAAGGTTCACTCGAGCCTAATTATGCTGAATTGAGCAGAATCGAGACGAATGGACCCAATTCAAGCCAAATAGAGCTAAATCGAGCCGATTCAAGCCTAATCACATGGAATCGCGTCGAAATGCGTTGAATCGAATAGATTAGAGTAGAGGAGGGTACGGCAGGAGAGGCTAGACTACAACGCAACAGAACACAATAGAAAGAAGAGAATAGAATTAAGTAGAGTCGGGTCCAGTAGAATAGAGTCAAATTGAGTTGAAGAGAGCCGAAAAGAGCCAAACAGAGCTGAATACAGCCGAATTGACCAAATTCAAGGTGAATGGAGATGAATCATGTCGAGTCGTTTGAAATGTGTCGAATCGAATCAAATAGATTAGTGTGGGGAAGGTAAGGTTAGGGTAGGGTAGAGAAGAATAGAATAGAGTAGAATAGAACAGAACAGAAAGAATCGAGTAGACTAGAGTCAAATAGAGTCGAATACTGCCAAAAAGAGCCGAATAGAGTGGAAAAGAGCCGAATAGAACCGAATCGAGTTTAATGGAGCAGAAAGGAGATGAATCGAGCCGATATGACCCGAATCAGGTCGAATCCCATTCAAGTGTGTCGAATAGCATAGAACAGATTACAGTAGGCTAAGTTAGGGTAGGGTAGAATAGAGTGCAGTAGAACAGAACAGAACAGAAGAGAACAGAACTGAAAGAATAGGGTCGAGAAGAGCAGAGTACAGAAGAGTAGAGTAGAGCAGAGTCGAACATTGCCGAATAGAGCCAAATAGAGCCCCAAGGAGCTAAATGGATAGAAACCAAGACGAATCACGCCGAATCCCGTGGAATCGTGCCGTATCGCGTCGAATCCCGTCGAATTGCATTGAATCTGATCAATTCCAATCCAATCCACTCCAATCAATTAGAATAGACTACAGTAGGGTAGAGTACAATACAATACAGTAGAGAATAGTTTAGGATGGAGTAGAATGGTGTAGCATGGAGTCGAGTGGAGTCGAAAAGAGATAATAGAGTTGAGTAGAGTCTAATAGAGCCGAATAGAGCTGCATAGAGCCTATTCGAGCTGACTAGAGCCGAATGGAGCCGATTAGAGCTGAATCGAACCGATTTGAGCCGATTGGGGATGAATGGAGTGGAAAGGAGCCGATTTGAGCCGAATCGCATCGAGATGCGTGGAATCGAATCCAGTAGAATAGATTAGATTAGGGTAGGATGGAATAGAGTAGACTTGAACACAGTAGAAGAGAATGGAAAGGATACAATAGAATAGATTAGAAAAGGGTAGAGCAGAGCAGAATAGTGTAGAGTAGAATAGAGTAGAGTAGAACAGAGTCGAATCAAGCTGAATGGAGACGAAACGAGACAAATCGCATCGAATGGCGTCGAATCCCATCGAATCAATTACAGTAAGGTATAGTAGAAGAGCGTAGAATGGTGTGCAATGGAATCGAGTAGAGTAGAAAAGAGCTGAATAGAGCCGAATAGGGCCAAAGAGGGCCAAATCGAGCTGAATTGAGCGAAATCGAGCCGAATCCAGTGAATCGAGCCTAATGGAGCCAAATCGAGCCTAATCGAGCTGAATCGACACTATTCGAGACAAATGGAGCCGAATGGACATGAATCACACCGATTCGGCCCCTAGTCGCGTCAAAATATCTTGAATTCAATTGAATAGACTAGAGTAGGGGAGGTTCGGGTAGGCTAGAGTAGGGTAGAATAGAGTAGAATAGAATAAAACAGAAGAGAACACAACAAAATAGAACAGAACAACCCAGAATGAATACAGAAAAGAGTAGGCTGGAGTAGAGTAGAGGGGAATAGAGTAGAGTAGAATAGATTTGAACAGAGCCAAATCGAGCCGAATCGCGTCGAAATGGGTTGAATCAAATCCAATCAAGTGGATTACAATACCTTAGAGTTGGGTAGCATAGGGTAGGGTAGAATAGAGTAGAATAGTACAGAACAGAGTAGAAACAATACAATAGAGTAGAGAAGAGTAGAATAGAGCTGAATAGAGCCAAATGCAGACAAAATGAGAGGAATCGTGTAGAAGCAAGTAGAGTAAATTAGAGTGGTGTTGGGTAGGGTAGAGCAGAATAGAGTAGAATAGTGTGGAATGAATAGAATGGAGTAGAATGGAGTCAAGTAGAAACGAATAGAGTAGAAAAGAGTCGAATAGAGCAGAATAGGGCCGAAGAAGGCCAAATCGAGCAGATTCGAAGCGATTCAAGCCAAAACAAGCTGAATGGAGCCTAACTGAGCCGAATAGAGCCAAATCGAGCCGAATCGAGCCGATTCAAGCTTCATCGCCTCCAATCGCGTTCAACGCGTCAAATCCAATCGAGACGTATAGATTAGAGAAGGGGAGGGGAGGGGAGGGGAGAATAGAACAGAGTAGAGTGGAATAGAAGAGATTAGAACAGAATAGAAGGAATAGAATCGAGTAGAATAGAGTGGAAAAGAGTAGAGTCGAATACAGTCGAATAGAGCCGAATAAGCTGAATAGAGACGAATGGAGCTGAATACAGCCGAAAAGAGCTGTATACTGCCGAATCACACCTAATCGAGCGGAATCAAGCAGAATCGCACTGACTGTCACCGAACAGCGTCGAATCGAATCAGGTCGAATCGAGTCGAGTCACATCGTTTTGAATCAAACAAGGTCGAATCGCTTCATATCGTGTCGAATCCCATCGAATCACGTCGAATAACTTCGAATTGCGTCAAACCTCAGAGAATCCTACTGAATCACGTCGAGTCGCATGGAATCTCATCAAATCCCTTCAGATCTTGCCGAATCCAGTCAAGTCCTATCAAATCGCTTTGCACGGAATCGAATTGAATCCAATAGATTAAAGTAGGGTAGGTTCGGGTGGGGTGCCGTTGGGTCGGGTAGGGTAGAATAGAATAGAGTACAACAGAATAGGAGAGAATAGAACAGAACAGAAAGAATACAACAGAATAGAATAGAGTCAAAGAGAGAGAACATAGCCGAATTGAGCCGAGTGGAGACAAAACGAGACGAATCACGTCCGGTTGCTTCGAATCGCGTCAAATCAAATCGAATCGATTAGAAGAGATTAGGGTAGGGAAGGGTAGAATAGAATAGAGGAAAACAGTGAGTAATGGAGTTGAACGGAGTCCAATAGAGACGGATAGATATGAATAGAGTACAAAAGAGTCTAATAGAGCAGAATAGGGCCGAATAGGCCCAAATAAGGCCTAATTGAGCAGAATCCAGCAGAATCGATGGAATTCGAGCCTAATCGAGCCGAATGGAGTGAAATGGAGCCAAGTCGAGCCGAATAGAGCCGATTCGAACTGAATCGAGCTGATTCAAGCCTAATCGCGTCAAATCGCGTGGAAATACGTCACATCGAATCTAATCAAATAGATCAGGGAAGGGGAGGGGAGGGGCGGGTGGGTAGAATAGAACAGATTAGTACAGAATAGAATATAGTACAGTAGGGTAGAGTAGAGAGAGTAAAGCAGACAAGAGTACAGCAGAGTAGAATTGAGTCAAATAGAGTCAAAGAGTGCAGGATATAGCTGAATAGAGCCAATTCTGGCCGAATCGAGTCAAATGGAAACAAAACGAGATGAATCACACCGAATTGCTTCGAATCGCATCCAATCGAATAGATTAGAGTATCGTAGGGTAGAGTAGAACAGAATAGAGTAGAATAGCGTAGAATGGAGAAGAGTGGAGTCAAATGGAGTCGAACAGAGACAAATAGAGTAGAAAAGAGTCGAATCGAGCCAAATAGGGCCGAATAAGGCTGAACCGAGTGGAAACGAGCTGAATTGAAGCGATTCGAGCCAAATCGAGCTGAATCGAGCTGATGTTGCGGAATCGAGCCGACTCAAGCGTGATGGTGTCCGGTCGCATCGAAATGCTTTGAATCGAATCAAATGGAATCGATTAGAATAGGTTAGGGTAGGGTAGTTTATGATAGGAAGACTAGGGTAGATGCAAGTAGACTACATTAGAGTAGACAAGAGAAGGCTAGAGTAGAAGCCTAGACTAGTAAGCTGGACTAGTCAGCTAGACTAGTGGCATAGAGCAGTAGCCTAGACAACTAGTCTTGAAGAATCCCCTAAGTCAGTAATCTGAACGAGTACCCTTGCCTGAACTCTTAGCCTAATCTAGTACCCTTGCCTTAACTAGTAGTCCTAACAAGTACCCTTGCCTTAACCAGTAGTCTTCACTAGTACCCTTGCCTTCACTAGTAGTATGTCCTTAACAAGTAGCCTGAACGGGTAGCCTTGCCTTAACCAGTACCCTCAACGAGTACCCATGCCTTAACTAGTAGCCTGGCCTTAACTAGTAGCCTGGCCTTAACTAGTAGCCTGAACTAGTACCCTTGCCTTAAGGAGTACCCTTGCCCGAACTACTCCCCTTAATTAGGACCCTTATTGAGTAACCCTAAGTAGTAGAGTATGGTACGGTGGGGTAGCATAGGGTAGGGAAGCATACGGTGGAACAGAGAAAATAGAAGGAAATAGAATAGGTCAGGGTAGGTTAGCTTAGTGTAGGGTATGGTAGAGTAGCATAGGATGGACTAGAGAAAATAGAAAAGGAGACTAGAAAAGAGCAGACTAGATTAGGATAGGCTAGGGTGGGGGAGGGTTTTGTAGAATACAGTAGTGTAGAATGGAATAGAATGGTGTGGAATGGAGTCAAATGGATTCGAACACAGATGAAGAGAGTAGAAAAGAGTTGAATAGAGCCGAATAACGCTGAATAGGACCAAATATGGCCAAAATGAGCCGAATCGAGTCGAGTCGACCAGATTCGGGATGAATGGAGCCTAGTGGAGCTGAAATGAGCCAAATAGAGACAAACTGAACCCAGCAAAATCGAGCCAAAACACACTTAATTGCATCCTATTGCATCGGATCTCATCGAATTCCATCAAATCCCACCAAAACGCATCAAATCTCGCGGAATCTCACCGAATCCCGTCGAATTGTCTCAAATCGGGTCGAATGGTGTCAAACTGAATGGAATCGAATTAAATTGAATAGATTAGAGTAGTGTAGGTTAGACTGGGATTCAGTAGGGAAGGGCACAGAAGAATAGAATAGAGTAGAACAGAAGAGAATACCAAGAGTAGAACGGAGTAGAGTTGAGTAGAGTGGAATAGTCAGAGTCGGGTAGTGCAGAGTATAGATGAATAGATCCAATTCAAGCCGAATCGATTCGAATGGAGAGGAAAGGAGACAAATCGTGATGAATCGAATCGATTAGAATAGATTAGAGTAGGGTAGGGTAGAACAGAATAGAATAGAGTAGAAAAGAGTAGAATGGTGTGGAAGGGAGTTGAATGGAGCCAAATAGAGACAAATAAAGTAGAAAGGGTTGAGTAGAGCTGAGCAGGGCTGAATAAGGTTCACTCGAGCCTAATTATGCTGAATTGAGCAGAATCGAGACGAATTGACCCAATTCAAGCCAAATAGAGCTAAATCGAGCCGATTCAAGCCTAATCACATGGAATCGCGTCGAAATGCGTTGAATCGAATAGATTAGAGTAGAGGAGGGTACGGCAGGAGAGGCTAGACTACAACACAACAGAACACAATAGAAAGAAGAGAATAGAATTAAGTAGAGTCGGGTCCAGTAGAATAGAGTCAAATTGAGTTGAAGAGAGCCGAAAAGAGCCAAACAGAGCTGAATACAGCCGAATTGACCAAATTCAAGGTGAATGGAGATGAATCATGTCGAGTCGTTTGAAATGTGTCGAATCGAATCAAATAGATTAGTGTGGGGAAGGTAAGGTTAGGGTAGGGTAGAGAAGAATAGAATAGAGTAGAATAGAACAGAACAGAAAGAATCGAGTAGACTAGAGTCAAATAGAGTCGAATACTGCCAAAAAGAGCCGAATAGAGTGGAAAAGAGCCGAATAGAACCGAATCGAGTTTAATGGAGCAGAAAGGAGATGAATCGAGCCGATATGACCCGAATCAGGTCGAATCCCATTCAAGTGTGTCGAATAGCATAGAACAGATTACAGTAGGCTAAGTTAGGGTAGGGTAGGGTAGAATAGAGTGCAGTAGAACAGAACAGAAGAGAAGAGAACAGAACTGAAAGAATAGGGTCGAGAAGAGCAGAGTATAGAAGAGTAGAGTAGAGCAGAGTCGAACATTGCCGAATAGAGCCAAATAGAGCCCCAAAGAGCTAAATGGATAGAAACCAAGACGAATCACGCCGAATCCCGTGGAATCGTGCCGTATCGCGTCGAATCCCGTCGAATTGCATTGAATCTGATCAATTCCAATCCAATCCAATCCAATCAATTAGAATAGACTACAGTAGGGTAGAGTACAATACAATACAGTAGAGAATAGTTTAGGATGGAGTAGAATGGTGTAGCATGGAGTCGAGTGGAGTCGAAAAGAGATAATAGAGTTGAGTAGAGTCGAATAGAGCCGAATAGAGCTGCATAGAGCCTATTCGAGCTGACTAGAGCCGAATGGAGCCGATTAGAGCTGAATCGAACCGATTTGAGCCGATTGGGGATGAATGGAGTGGAAAGGAGCCGATTTGAGCCGAATCGCATCGAGATGCGTGGAATCGAATCCAGTAGAATAGATTAGATTAGGGTAGGATGGAATAGAGTAGACTTGAACACAGTAGAAGAGAATGGAAAGGATACAATAGAATAGATTAGAAAAGGGTAGAGCAGAGCAGAATAGTGTAGAGTAGAATAGAGTAGAGTAGAACAGAGTCGAATCAAGCTGAATGGAGACGAAACGAGACAAATCGCATCGAATGACGTCGAATCCCATCGAATCAATTACAGTAAGGTATAGTAGAAGAGCGTAGAATGGAGTAGAATGGTGTGCAATGGAATCGAGTAGAGTAGAAAAGAGCTGAATAGAGCCGAATAGGGCCAAAGAGGGCCAAATCGAGCTGAATTGAGTGAAATCGAGCCGAATCCAGTGAATCGAGCCTAATGGAGCCAAATCGAGCCTAATCGAGCTGAATCGACACTATTCGAGACAAATGGAGCCGAATGGACATGAATCACACCGATTCGGCCCCTAGTCGCGTCAAAATATCTTGAATTCAATTGAATAGACTAGAGTAGGGGAGGTTCGGGTAGGCTAGAGTAGGGTAGAATAGAGTAGAATAGAATAAAACAGAAGAGAACACAACAAAATAGAACAGAACAACACAGAACGAATACAGAAAAGAGTAGGCTGGAGTAGAGTAGAGGGGAATAGAGTAGAGTAGAATAGATTTAAACAGAGCCAAATCGAGCCGAATCGCGTCGAAATGGGTTGAATCAAATCCAATCAAGTGGATTACAATACCTTAGAGTTGGGTAGCATAGGGTAGGGTAGAATAGAGTAGAATAGTACAGAACAGAGTAGAAACAATACAATAGAGTAGAGAAGAGTAGAATAGAGCTGAATAGAGCCAAATGCAGACAAAATGAGAGGAATCGTGTAGAAGCAAGTAGAGTAAATTAGAGTGGTGTTGGGTAGGGTAGAGCAGAATAGAGTAGAATAGTGTGGAATGAATAGAATGGAGTAGAATGGAGTCAAGTAGAAACGAATAGAGTAGAAAAGAGTCGAATAGAGCAGAATAGGGCCGAAGAAGGCCAAATCGAGCAGATTCGAAGCGATTCAAGCCAAAACAAGCTGAATGGAGCCTAACTGAGCCGAATAGAGCCAAATCGAGCCGAATCGAGCCGATTCAAGCTTCATCGCCTCCAATCGCGTTCAACGCGTCAAATCCAATCGAGACGTATAGATTAGAGAAGGGGAGGGGAGGGGAGGGGAGAATAGAACAGAGTAGAGTGGAATAGAAGAGATTAGAACAGAATAGAAGGAATAGAATCGAGTAGAATAGAGTGGAAAAGAGTAGAGTCGAATACAGTCGAATAGAGCCGAATAAGCTGAATAGAGACGAATGGAGCTGAATACAGCCGAAAAGAGCTGTATACTGCCGAATCACACCTAATCGAGCGGAATCAAGCAGAATCGCACTGACTGTCACCGAACAGCGTCGAATCGAATCAGGTCGAATCGAGTCGAGTCACATCGTTTTGAATCAAACAAGGTCGAATCGCTTCATATCTTGTCGAATCCCATCGAATCACGTCGAATAACTTCGAATTGCGTCAAACCTCAGAGAATCCTACTGAATCACGTCGAGTCGCATGGAATCTCATCAAATCCCTTCAGATCTCGCCGAATCCAGTCAAGTCCTATCAAATCGCTTTGCACGGAATCGAATTGAATCCAATAGATTAAAGTAGGGTAGGTTCGGGTGGGGTGCCGTTGGGTCGGGTAGGGTAGAATAGAATAGAGTACAACAGAATAGGAGAGAATAGAACAGAACAGAAAGAATACAACAGAATAGAATAGAGTCAAAGAGAGAGAACATAGCCGAATTGAGCCGAGTGGAGACAAAACGAGACGAATCACGTCCGGTTGCTTCGAATCGCGTCAAATCAAATCGAATCGATTAGAAGAGATTAGGGTAGGGAAGGGTAGAATAGAATAGAGGAAAACAGTGAGGAATGGAGTTGAACGGAGTCCAATAGAGACGGATAGATATGAATAGAGTACAAAAGAGTCTAATAGAGCAGAATAGGGCCGAATAGGCCCAAATAAGGCCTAATTGAGCAGAATCCAGCAGAATCGATGGAATTCGAGCCTAATCGAGCCGAATGGAGTGAAATGGAGCCAAGTCGAGCCGAATAGAGCCGATTCGAACTGAATCGAGCTGATTCAAGCCTAATCGCGTCAAATCGCGTGGAAATACGTCACATCGAATCTAATCAAATAGATCAGGGAAGGGGAGGGGAGGGGCGGGTGGGTAGAATAGAACAGATTAGTACAGAATAGAATATAGTACAGTAGGGTAGAGTAGAGAGAGTAAAGCAGACAAGAGTACAGCAGAGTAGAATTGAGTCAAATAGAGTCAAAGAGTGCAGGATATAGCTGAATAGAGCCAATTCTGGCCGAATCGAGTCAAATGGAAACAAAACGAGATGAATCACACCGAATTGCTTCGAATCGCATCCAATCGAATAGATTAGAGTATCGTAGGGTAGAGTAGAACAGAATAGAGTAGAATAGCGTAGAATGGAGAAGAGTGGAGTCAAATGGAGTCGAACAGAGACAAATAGAGTAGAAAAGAGTCGAATCGAGCCAAATAGGGCCGAATAAGGCTGAACCGAGTGGAAACGAGCTGAATTGAAGCGATTCGAGCCAAATCGAGCTGAATCGAGCTGATGTTGCGGAATCGAGCCGACTCAAGCGTGATGGTGTCCGGTCGCATCGAAATGCTTTGAATCGAATCAAATGGAATCGATTAGAATAGGTTAGGGTAGGGTAGTTTATGATAGGAAGACTAGGGTAGATGCAAGTAGACTACATTAGAGTAGACAAGAGAAGGCTAGAGTAGAAGCCTAGACTAGTAAGCTGGACTAGTCAGCTAGACTAGTGGCATAGAGCAGTAGCCTAGACAACTAGTCTTGAAGAGTACCCTAAGTCAGTAATCTGAACGAGTACCCTTGCCTGAACTCTTAGCCTAATCTAGTACCCTTGCCTTAACTAGTAGTCCTAACAAGTACCCTTGCCTTAACCAGTAGTCTTCACTAGTACCCTTGCCTTCACTAGTAGTATGTCCTTAACAAGTAGCCTGAACGGGTAGCCTTGCCTTAACCAGTACCCTCAACAAGTACCCATGCCTTAACTAGTAGCCTGGCCTTAACTAGTAGCCTGAACTAGTACCCTTGCCTTAAGGAGTACCCTTGCCCGAACTACTCCCCTTAATTAGGACCCTTATTGAGTAACCCTAAGTAGTAGAGTATGGTACGGTGGGGTAGCATAGGGTAGGGAAGCATACGGTGGAACAGAGAAAATAGAAGGAAATAGAATAGGTCAGGGTAGGTTAGCTTAGTGTAGGGTATGGTAGAGTAGCATAGGATGGACTAGAGAAAATAGAAAAGGAGACTAGAAAAGAGCAGACTAGATTAGGATAGGCTAGGGTGGGGGAGGGTTTTGTAGAATACAGTAGTGTAGAATGGAATAGAATGGTGTGGAATGGAGTCAAATGGATTCGAACACAGATGAAGAGAGTAGAAAAGAGTTGAATAGAGCCGAATAACGCTGAATAGGACCAAATATGGCCAAAATGAGCCGAATCGAGTCGAGTCGACCAGATTCGGGATGAATGGAGCCTAGTGGAGCTGAAATGAGCCAAATAGAGACAAACTGAACCCAGCAAAATCGAGCCAAAACACACTTAATTGCATCCTATTGCATCGGATCTCGTCGAATTCCATCAAATCCCACCAAAACGCATCAAATCTCGCGGAATCTCACCGAATCCCGTCGAATTGTCTCAAATCGGGTCGAATGGTGTCAAACTGAATGGAATCGAATTAAATTGAATAGATTAGAGTAGTGTAGGTTAGACTGGGATTCAGTAGGGAAGGGCACAGAAGAATAGAATAGAGTAGAACAGAAGAGAATACCAAGAGTAGAACGGAGTAGAGTTGAGTAGAGTGGAATAGTCAGAGTCGGGTAGTGCAGAGTATAGATGAATAGATCCAATTCAAGCCGAATCGATTCGAATGGAGAGGAAAGGAGACAAATCGTGATGAATCGAATCGATTAGAATAGATTAGAGTAGGGTAGGGTAGAACAGAATAGAATAGAGTAGAAAAGAGTAGAATGGTGTGGAAGGGAGTTGAATGGAGCCAAATAGAGACAAATAAAGTAGAAAGGGTTGAGTAGAGCTGAGCAGGGCTGAATAAGGTTCACTCGAGCCTAATTATGCTGAATTGAGCAGAATCGAGACGAATTGACCCAATTCAAGCCAAATAGAGCTAAATCGAGCCGATTCAAGCCTAATCACATGGAATCGCGTCGAAATGCGTTGAATCGAATAGATTAGAGTAGAGGAGGGTACGGCAGGAGAGGCTAGACTACAACACAACAGAACACAATAGAAAGAAGAGAATAGAATTAAGTAGAGTCGGGTCCAGTAGAATAGAGTCAAATTGAGTTGAAGAGAGCCGAAAAGAGCCAAACAGAGCTGAATACAGCCGAATTGACCAAATTCAAGGTGAATGGAGATGAATCATGTCGAGTCGTTTGAAATGTGTCGAATCGAATCAAATAGGTTAGTGTGGGGAAGGTAAGGTTAGGGTAGGGTAGAGAAGAATAGAATAGAGTAGAATAGAAGAGAACAGAAAGAATCGAGTAGACTAGAGTCAAATAGAGTCGAATACTGCCAAAAAGAGCCGAATAGAGTGGAAAAGAGCCGAATAGAACCGAATCGAGTTTAATGGAGCAGAAAGGAGATGAATCGAGCTGATATGACCCGAATCAGGTCGAATCCCATTCAAGTGTGTCGAATAGCATAGAACAGATTACAGTAGGCTAAGTTAGGGTAGGGTAGGGTAGAATAGAGTGCAGTAGAACAGAACAGAACAGAAGAGAACAGAACTGAAAGAATAGGGTCGAGAAGAGCAGAGTATAGAAGAGTAGAGTAGAGCAGAGTCGAACATTGCCGAATAGAGCCAAATAGAGCCCAAAAGAGCTAAATGGATAGAAACCAAGACGAATCACGCCGAATCCCGTGGAATCGTGCCGTATCGCGTCGAATCCCGTCGAATTGCATTGAATCTGATCAATTCCAATCCAATCCAATCCAATCAATTAGAATAGACTACAGTAGGGTAGAGTACAATACAATACAGTAGAGAATAGTTTAGGATGGAGTAGAATGGTGTAGCATGGAGTCGAGTGGAGTCGAAAAGAGATAATAGAGTTGAGTAGAGTCTAATAGAGCCGAATAGAGCTGCATAGAGCCTATTCGAGCTGACTAGAGCCGAATGGAGCCGATTAGAGCTGAATCGAACCGATTTGAGCCGATTGGGGATGAATGGAGTGGAAAGGAGCCGATTTGAGCCGAATCGCATCGAGATGCGTGGAATCGAATCCAGTAGAATAGATTAGATTAGGGTAGGATGGAATAGAGTAGACTTGAACACAGTAGAAGAGAATGGAAAGGATACAATAGAATAGATTAGAAAAGGGTAGAGCAGAGCAGAATAGTGTAGAGTAGAATAGAGTAGAGTAGAACAGAGTCGAATCAAGCTGAATGGAGACGAAACGAGACAAATCGCATCGAATGGCGTCGAATCCCATCGAATCAATTACAGTAAGGTATAGTAGAAGAGCGTAGAATGGAGTAGAATGGTGTGCAATGGAATCGAGTAGAGTAGAAAAGAGCTGAATAGAGCCGAATAGGGCCAAAGAGGGCCAAATCGAGCTGAATTGAGCGAAATCGAGCCGAATCCAGTGAATCGAGCCTAATGGAGCCAAATCGAGCCTAATCGAGCTGAATCGACACTATTCGAGACAAATGGAGCCGAATGGACATGAATCACACCGATTCGGCCCCTAGTCGCGTCAAAATATCTTGAATTCAATTGAATAGACTAGAGTAGGGGAGGTTCGGGTAGGCTAGAGTAGGGTAGAATAGAGTAGAATAGAATAAAACAGAAGAGAACACAACAAAATAGAACAGAACAACACAGAACGAATACAGAAAAGAGTAGGCTGGAGTAGAGTAGAGGGGAATAGAGTAGAGTAGAATAGATTTGAACAGAGCCAAATCGAGCCGAATCGCGTCGAAATGGGTTGAATCAAATCCAATCAAGTGGATTACAATACCTTAGAGTTGGGTAGCACAGGGTAGGGTAGAATAGAGTAGAATAGTACAGAACAGAGTAGAAACAATACAATAGAGTAGAGAAGAGTAGAATAGAGCTGAATAGAGCCAAATGCAGACAAAATGAGAGGAATCGTGTAGAAGCAAGTAGAGTAAATTAGAGTGGTGTTGGGTAGGGTAGAGCAGAATAGAGTAGAATAGTGTGGAATGAATAGAATGGAGTAGAATGGAGTCAAGTAGAAACGAATAGAGTAGAAAAGAGTCGAATAGAGCAGAATAGGGCCGAAGAAGGCCAAATCGAGCAGATTCGAAGCGATTCAAGCCAAAACAAGCTGAATGGAGCCTAACTGAGCCGAATAGAGCCAAATCGAGCCGAATCGAGCCGATTCAAGCTTCATCGCCTCCAATCGCGTTCAACGCGTCAAATCCAATCGAGACGTATAGATTAGAGAAGGGGAGGGGAGGGGAGGGGAGAATAGAACAGAGTAGAGTGGAATAGAAGAGATTAGAACAGAATAGAAGGAATAGAATCGAGTAGAATAGAGTGGAAAAGAGTAGAGTCGAATACAGTCGAATAGAGCCGAATAAGCTGAATAGAGACGAATGGAGCTGAATACAGCCGAAAAGAGCTGTATACTGCCGAATCACACCTAATCGAGCGGAATCAAGCAGAATCGCACTGACTGTCACCGAACAGCGTCGAATCGAATCAGGTCGAATCGAGTCGAGTCACATCGTTTTGAATCAAACAAGGTCGAATCGCTTCATATCGTGTCGAATCCCATCGAATCACGTCGAATAACTTCGAATTGCGTCAAACCTCAGAGAATCCTACTGAATCACGTCGAGTCGCATGGAATCTCATCAAATCCCTTCAGATCTTGCCGAATCCAGTCAAGTCCTATCAAATCGCTTTGCACGGAATCGAATTGAATCCAATAGATTAAAGTAGGGTAGGTTCGGGTGGGGTGCCGTTGGGTCGGGTAGGGTAGAATAGAATAGAGTACAACAGAATAGGAGAGAATAGAACAGAACAGAAAGAATACAACAGAATAGAATAGAGTCAAAGAGAGAGAACATAGCCGAATTGAGCCGAGTGGAGACAAAACGAGACGAATCACGTCCGGTTGCTTCGAATCGCGTCAAATCAAATCGAATCGATTAGAAGAGATTAGGGTAGGGAAGGGTAGAATAGAATAGAGGAAAACAGTGAGGAATGGAGTTGAACGGAGTCCAATAGAGACGGATAGATATGAATAGAGTACAAAAGAGTCCAATAGAGCAGAATAGGGCCGAATAGGCCCAAATAAGGCCTAATTGAGCAGAATCCAGCAGAATCGATGGAATTCGAGCCTAATCGAGCCGAATGGAGTGAAATGGAGCCAAGTCGAGCCGAATAGAGCCGATTCGAACTGAATCGAGCTGATTCAAGCCTAATCGCGTCAAATCGCGTGGAAATACGTCACATCGAATCTAATCAAATAGATCAGGGAAGGGGAGGGGAGGGGCGGGTGGGTAGAATAGAACAGATTAGTACAGAATAGAATATAGTACAGTAGGGTAGAGTAGAGAGAGTAAAGCAGACAAGAGTACAGCAGAGTAGAATTGAGTCAAATAGAGTCAAAGAGTGCAGGATATAGCTGAATAGAGCCAATTCTGGCCGAATCGAGTCAAATGGAAACAAAACGAGATGAATCACACCGAATTGCTTCGAATCGCATCCAATCGAATAGATTAGAGTATCGTAGGGTAGAGTAGAACAGAATAGAGTAGAATAGCGTAGAATGGAGAAGAGTGGAGTCAAATGGAGTCGAACAGAGACAAATAGAGTAGAAAAGAGTCGAATCGAGCCAAATAGGGCCGAATAAGGCTGAACCGAGTGGAAACGAGCTGAATTGAAGCGATTCGAGCCAAATCGAGCTGAATCGAGCTGATGTTGCGGAATCGAGCCGACTCAAGCGTGATGGTGTCCGGTCGCATCGAAATGCTTTGAATCGAATCAAATGGAATCGATTAGAATAGGTTAGGGTAGGGTAGTTTATGATAGGAAGACTAGGGTAGATGCAAGTAGACTACATTAGAGTAGACAAGAGAAGGCTAGAGTAGAAGCCTAGACTAGTAAGCTGGACTAGTCAGCTAGACTA
The DNA here is from genome assembly GCF_030014295.1 of Loxodonta africana. NCBI lineage: Eukaryota > Metazoa > Chordata > Mammalia > Proboscidea > Elephantidae > Loxodonta > Loxodonta africana. The sequence goes on along the minus strand of NW_026975284.1, from coordinate 51,065 downwards.
GTGGCATAGAGCAGTAGTAGCCTAGACAACTAGTCTTGAATAGTACCCTAAGTCAGTAATCTGAACGAGTACCCTTGCCTGAACTCTTAGCCTAATCTAGTACCCTTGCCTTAACTAGTAGTCCTAACAAGTACCCTTGCCTTAACCAGTAGTCTTCACTAGTACCCTTGCCTTCACTAGTAGTATGTCCTTAACAAGTAGCCTGAACGGGTAGCCTTGCCTTAACCAGTACCCTCAACAAGTACCCATGCCTTAACTAGTAGCCTGGCCTTAACTAGTAGCCTGGCCTTAACTAGTAGCCTGAACTAGTACCCTTGCCTTAAGGAGTACCCTTGCCCGAACTACTCCCCTTAATTAGGACCCTTATTGAGTAACCCTAAGTAGTAGAGTATGGTACGGTGGAGTAGCATAGGGTAGGGAAGCATACGGTGGAACAGAGAAAATAGAAGGAAATAGAATAGGTCAGGGTAGGTTAGCTTAGTGTAGGGTATGGTAGAGTAGCATAGGATGGACTAGAGAAAATAGAAAAGGAGACTAGAAAAGAGCAGACTAGATTAGGATAGGCTAGGGTAGGGGAGGGTTTTGTAGAATACAGTAGTGTAGAATGGAATAGAATGGTGTGGAATGGAGTCAAATGGATTCGAACACAGATGAAGAGAGTAGAAAAGAGTTGAATAGAGCCGAATAACGCTGAATAGGACCAAATATGGCCAAAATGAGCCGAATCGAGTCGAGTCGACCAGATTCGGGATGAATGGAGCCTAGTGGAGCTGAAATGAGCCAAATAGAGACAAACTGAACCCAGCAAAATCGAGCCAAAACACACTTAATTGCATCCTATTGCATCGGATCTCGTCGAATTCCATCAAATCCCACCAAAACGCATCAAATCTCGCGGAATCTCACCGAATCCCGTCGAATTGTCTCAAATCGGGTCGAATGGTGTCAAACTGAATGGAATCGAATTAAATTGAATAGATTAGAGTAGTGTAGGTTAGACTGGGATTCAGTAGGGAAGGGCACAGAAGAATAGAATAGAGTAGAACAGAAGAGAATACCAAGAGTAGAACGGAGTAGAGTTGAGTAGAGTGGAATAGTCAGAGTCGGGTAGTGCAGAGTATAGATGAATAGATCCAATTCAAGCCGAATCGATTCGAATGGAGAGGAAAGGAGACAAATCGTGATGAATCGAATCGATTAGAATAGATTAGAGTAGGGTAGGGTAGAACAGAATAGAATAGAGTAGAAAAGAGTAGAATGGTGTGGAAGGGAGTTGAATGGAGCCAAATAGAGACAAAGAAAGTAGAAAGGGTTGAGTAGAGCTGAGCAGGGCTGAATAAGGTTCACTCGAGCCTAATTATGCTGAATTGAGCAGAATCGAGACGAATTGACCCAATTCAAGCCAAATAGAGCTAAATCGAGCCGATTCAAGCCTAATCACATGGAATCGCGTCGAAATGCGTTGAATCGAATAGATTAGAGTAGAGGAGGGTACGGCAGGAGAGGCTAGACTACAACACAACAGAACACAATAGAAAGAAGAGAATAGAATTAAGTAGAGTCGGGTCCAGTAGAATAGAGTCAAATTGAGTTGAAGAGAGCCGAAAAGAGCCAAACAGAGCTGAATACAGCCGAATTGACCAAATTCAAGGTGAATGGAGATGAATCATGTCGAGTCGTTTGAAATGTGTCGAATCGAATCAAATAGATTAGTGTGGGGAAGGTAAGGTTAGGGTAGGGTAGAGAAGAATAGAATAGAGTAGAATAGAAGAGAACAGAAAGAATCGAGTAGACTAGAGTCAAATAGAGTCGAATACTGCCAAAAAGAGCCGAATAGAGTGGAAAAGAGCCGAATAGAACCGAATCGAGTTTAATGGAGCAGAAAGGAGATGAATCGAGCTGATATGACCCGAATCAGGTCGAATCTCATTCAAGTGTGTCGAATAGCATAGAACAGATTACAGTAGGCTAAGTTAGGGTAGGGTAGGGTAGAATAGAGTGCAGTAGAACAGAACAGAACAGAAGAGAACAGAACTGAAAGAATAGGGTCGAGAAGAGCAGAGTATAGAAGAGTAGAGTAGAGCAGAGTCGAACATTGCCGAATAGAGCCAAATAGAGCCCCAAAGAGCTAAATGGATAGAAACCAAGACGAATCACGCCGAATCCCGTGGAATCGTGCCGTATCGCGTCGAATCCCGTCGAATTGCATTGAATCTGATCAATTCCAATCCAATCCACTCCAATCAATTAGAATAGACTACAGTAGGGTAGAGTACAATACAATACAGTAGAGAATAGTTTAGGATGGAGTAGAATGGTGTAGCATGGAGTCGAGTGGAGTCGAAAAGAGATAATAGAGTTGAGTAGAGTCTAATAGAGCCGAATAGAGCTGCATAGAGCCTATTCGAGCTGACTAGAGCCGAATGGAGCCGATTAGAGCTGAATCGAACCGATTTGAGCCGATTGGGGATGAATGGAGTGGAAAGGAGCCGATTTGAGCCGAATCGCATCGAGATGCGTGGAATCGAATCCAGTAGAATAGATTAGATTAGGGTAGGATGGAATAGAGTAGACTTGAACACAGTAGAAGAGAATGGAAAGGATACAATAGAATAGATTAGAAAAGGGTAGAGCAGAGCAGAATAGTGTAGAGTAGAATAGAGTAGAGTAGAACAGAGTCGAATCAAGCTGAATGGAGACGAAACGAGACAAATCGCATCGAATGGCGTCGAATCCCATCGAATCAATTACAGTAAGGTATAGTAGAAGAGCGTAGAATGGAGTAGAATGGTGTGCAATGGAATCGAGTAGAGTAGAAAAGAGCTGAATAGAGCCGAATAGGGCCAAAGAGGGCCAAATCGAGCTGAATTGAGCGAAATCGAGCCGAATCCAGTGAATCGAGCCTAATGGAGCCAAATCGAGCCTAATCGAGCTGAATCGACACTATTCGAGACAAATGGAGCCGAATGGACATGAATCACACCGATTCGGCCCCTAGTCGCGTCAAAATATCTTGAATTCAATTGAATAGACTAGAGTAGGGGAGGTTCGGGTAGGCTAGAGTAGGGTAGAATAGAGTAGAATAGAATAAAACAGAAGAGAACACAACAAAATAGAACAGAACAACACAGAACGAATACAGAAAAGAGTAGGCTGGAGTAGAGTAGAGGGGAATAGAGTAGAGTAGAATAGATTTGAACAGAGCCAAATCGAGCCGAATCGCGTCGAAATGGGTTGAATCAAATCCAATCAAGTGGATTACAATACCTTAGAGTTGGGTAGCACAGGGTAGGGTAGAATAGAGTAGAATAGTACAGAACAGAGTAGAAACAATACAATAGAGTAGAGAAGAGTAGAATAGAGCTGAATAGAGCCAAATGCAGACAAAATGAGAGGAATCGTGTAGAAGCAAGTAGAGTAAATTAGAGTGGTGTTGGGTAGGGTAGAGCAGAATAGAGTAGAATAGTGTGGAATGAATAGAATGGAGTAGAATGGAGTCAAGTAGAAACGAATAGAGTAGAAAAGAGTCGAATAGAGCAGAATAGGGCCGAAGAAGGCCAAATCGAGCAGATTCGAAGCGATTCAAGCCAAAACAAGCTGAATGGAGCCTAACTGAGCCGAATAGAGCCAAATCGAGCCGAATCGAGCCGATTCAAGCTTCATCGCCTCCAATCGCGTTCAACGCGTCAAATCCAATCGAGACGTATAGATTAGAGAAGGGGAGGGGAGGGGAGGGGAGAATAGAACAGAGTAGAGTGGAATAGAAGAGATTAGAACAGAATAGAAGGAATAGAATCGAGTAGAATAGAGTGGAAAAGAGTAGAGTCGAATACAGTCGAATAGAGCCGAATAAGCTGAATAGAGACGAATGGAGCTGAATACAGCCGAAAAGAGCTGTATACTGCCGAATCACACCTAATCGAGCGGAATCAAGCAGAATCGCACTGACTGTCACCGAACAGCGTCGAATCGAATCAGGTCGAATCGAGTCGAGTCACATCGTTTTGAATCAAACAAGGTCGAATCGCTTCATATCGTGTCGAATCCCATCGAATCACGTCGAATAACTTCGAATTGCGTCAAACCTCAGAGAATCCTACTGAATCACGTCGAGTCGCATGGAATCTCATCAAATCCCTTCGGATCTTGCCGAATCCAGTCAAGTCCTATCAAATCGCTTTGCACGGAATCGAATTGAATCCAATAGATTAAAGTAGGGTAGGTTCGGGTGGGGTGCCGTTGGGTCGGGTAGGGTAGAATAGAATAGAGTACAACAGAATAGGAGAGAATAGAACAGAACAGAAAGAATACAACAGAATAGAATAGAGTCAAAGAGAGAGAACATAGCCGAATTGAGCCGAGTGGAGACAAAACGAGACGAATCACGTCCGGTTGCTTCGAATCGCGTCAAATCAAATCGAATCGATTAGAAGAGATTAGGGTAGGGAAGGGTAGAATAGAATAGAGGAAAACAGTGAGGAATGGAGTTGAACGGAGTCCAATAGAGACGGATAGATATGAATAGAGTACAAAAGAGTCTAATAGAGCAGAATAGGGCCGAATAGGCCCAAATAAGGCCTAATTGAGCAGAATCCAGCAGAATCGATGGAATTCGAGCCTAATCGAGCCGAATGGAGTGAAATGGAGCCAAGTCGAGCCGAATAGAGCCGATTCGAACTGAATCGAGCTGATTCAAGCCTAATCGCGTCAAATCGCGTGGAAATACGTCACATCGAATCTAATCAAATAGATCAGGGAAGGGGAGGGGAGGGGCGGGTGGGTAGAATAGAACAGATTAGTACAGAATAGAATATAGTACAGTAGGGTAGAGTAGAGAGAGTAAAGCAGACAAGAGTACAGCAGAGTAGAATTGAGTCAAATAGAGTCAAAGAGTGCAGGATATAGCTGAATAGAGCCAATTCTGGCCGAATCGAGTCAAATGGAAACAAAACGAGATGAATCACACCGAATTGCTTCGAATCGCATCCAATCGAATAGATTAGAGTATCGTAGGGTAGAGTAGAACAGAATAGAGTAGAATAGCGTAGAATGGAGAAGAGTGGAGTCAAATGGAGTCGAACAGAGACAAATAGAGTAGAAAAGAGTCGAATCGAGCCAAATAGGGCCGAATAAGGCTGAACCGAGTGGAAACGAGCTGAATTGAAGCGATTCGAGCCAAATCGAGCTGAATCGAGCTGATGTTGCGGAATCGAGCCGACTCAAGCGTGATGGTGTCCGGTCGCATCGAAATGCTTTGAATCGAATCAAATGGAATCGATTAGAATAGGTTAGGGTAGGGTAGTTTATGATAGGAAGACTAGGGTAGATGCAAGTAGACTACATTAGAGTAGACAAGAGAAGGCTAGAGTAGAAGCCTAGACTAGTAAGCTGGACTAGTCAGCTAGACTAGTGGCATAGAGCAGTAGTAGCCTAGACAACTAGTCTTGAATAGTACCCTAAGTCAGTAATCTGAACGAGTACCCTTGCCTGAACTCTTAGCCTAATCTAGTACCCTTGCCTTAACTAGTAGTCCTAACAAGTACCCTTGCCTTAACCAGTAGTCTTCACTAGTACCCTTGCCTTCACTAGTAGTATGTCCTTAACAAGTAGCCTGAACGGGTAGCCTTGCCTTAACCAGTACCCTCAACAAGTACCCATGCCTTAACTAGTAGCCTGGCCTTAACTAGTAGCCTGGCCTTAACTAGTAGCCTGAACTAGTACCCTTGCCTTAAGGAGTACCCTTGCCCGAACTACTCCCCTTAATTAGGACCCTTATTGAGTAACCCTAAGTAGTAGAGTATGGTACGGTGGGGTAGCATAGGGTAGGGAAGCATACGGTGGAACAGAGAAAATAGAAGGAAATAGAATAGGTCAGGGTAGGTTAGCTTAGTGTAGGGTATGGTAGAGTAGCATAGGATGGACTAGAGAAAATAGAAAAGGAGACTAGAAAAGAGCAGACTAGATTAGGATAGGCTAGGGTAGGGGAGGGTTTTGTAGAATACAGTAGTGTAGAATGGAATAGAATGGTGTGGAATGGAGTCAAATGGATTCGAACACAGATGAAGAGAGTAGAAAAGAGTTGAATAGAGCCGAATAACGCTGAATAGGACCAAATATGGCCAAAATGAGCCGAATCGAGTCGAGTCGACCAGATTCGGGATGAATGGAGCCTAGTGGAGCTGAAATGAGCCAAATAGAGACAAACTGAACCCAGCAAAATCGAGCCAAAACACACTTAATTGCATCCTATTGCATCGGATCTCGTCGAATTCCATCAAATCCCACCAAAACGCATCAAATCTCGCGGAATCTCACCGAATCCCGTCGAATTGTCTCAAATCGGGTCGAATGGTGTCAAACTGAATGGAATCGAATTAAATTGAATAGATTAGAGTAGTGTAGGTTAGACTGGGATTCAGTAGGGAAGGGCACAGAAGAATAGAATAGAGTAGAACAGAAGAGAATACCAAGAGTAGAACGGAGTAGAGTTGAGTAGAGTGGAATAGTCAGAGTCGGGTAGTGCAGAGTATAGATGAATAGATCCAATTCAAGCCGAATCGATTCGAATGGAGAGGAAAGGAGACAAATCGTGATGAATCGAATCGATTAGAATAGATTAGAGTAGGGTAGGGTAGAACAGAATAGAATAGAGTAGAAAAGAGTAGAATGGTGTGGAAGGGAGTTGAATGGAGCCAAATAGAGACAAATAAAGTAGAAAGGGTTGAGTAGAGCTGAGCAGGGCTGAATAAGGTTCACTCGAGCCTAATTATGCTGAATTGAGCAGAATCGAGACGAATTGACCCAATTCAAGCCAAATAGAGCTAAATCGAGCCGATTCAAGCCTAATCACATGGAATCGCGTCGAAATGCGTTGAATCGAATAGATTAGAGTAGAGGAGGGTACGGCAGGAGAGGCTAGACTACAACACAACAGAACACAATAGAAAGAAGAGAATAGAATTAAGTAGAGTCGGGTCCAGTAGAATAGAGTCAAATTGAGTTGAAGAGAGCCGAAAAGAGCCAAACAGAGCTGAATACAGCCGAATTGACCAAATTCAAGGTAAATGGAGATGAATCATGTCGAGTCGTTTGAAATGTGTCGAATCGAATCAAATAGATTAGTGTGGGGAAGGTAAGGTTAGGGTAGGGTAGAGAAGAATAGAATAGAGTAGAATAGAACAGAACAGAAAGAATCGAGTAGACTAGAGTCAAATAGAGTCGAATACTGCCAAAAAGAGCCGAATAGAGTGGAAAAGAGCCGAATAGAACCGAATCGAGTTTAATGGAGCAGAAAGGAGATGAATCGAGCTGATATGACCCGAATCAGGTCGAATCCCATTCAAGTGTGTCGAATAGCATAGAACAGATTACAGTAGGCTAAGTTAGGGTAGGGTAGGGTAGAATAGAGTGCAGTAGAACAGAACAGAACAGAAGAGAACAGAACTGAAAGAATAGGGTCGAGAAGAGCAGAGTATAGAAGAGTAGAGTAGAGCAGAGTCGAACATTGCCGAATAGAGCCAAATAGAGCCCAAAAGAGCTAAATGGATAGAAACCAAGACGAATCACGCCGAATCCCGTGGAATCGTGCCGTATCGCGTCGAATCCCGTCGAATTGCATTGAATCTGATCAATTCCAATCCAATCCAATCCAATCAATTAGAATAGACTACAGTAGGGTAGAGTACAATACAATACAGTAGAGAATAGTTTAGGATGGAGTAGAATGGTGTAGCATGGAGTCGAGTGGAGTCGAAAAGAGATAATAGAGTTGAGTAGAGTCTAATAGAGCCGAATAGAGCTGCATAGAGCCTATTCGAGCTGACTAGAGCCGAATGGAGCCGATTAGAGCTGAATCGAACCGATTTGAGCCGATTGGGGATGAATGGAGTGGAAAGGAGCCGATTTGAGCCGAATCGCATCGAGATGCGTGGAATCGAATCCAGTAGAATAGATTAGATTAGGGTAGGATGGAATAGAGTAGACTTGAACACAGCAGAAGAGAATGGAAAGGATACAATAGAATAGATTAGAAAAGGGTAGAGCAGAGCAGAATAGTGTAGAGTAGAATAGAGTAGAGTAGAACAGAGTCGAATCAAGCTGAATGGAGACGAAACGAGACAAATCGCATCGAATGGCGTCGAATCCCATCGAATCAATTACAGTAAGGTATAGTAGAAGAGCGTAGAATGGAGTAGAATGGTGTGCAATGGAATCGAGTAGAGTAGAAAAGAGCTGAATAGAGCCGAATAGGGCCAAAGAGGGCCAAATCGAGCTGAATTGAGCGAAATCGAGCCGAATCCAGTGAATCGAGCCTAATGGAGCCAAATCGAGCCTAATCGAGCTGAATCGACACTATTCGAGACAAATGGAGCCGAATGGACATGAATCACACCGATTCGGCCCCTAGTCGCGTCAAAATATCTTGAATTCAATTGAATAGACTAGAGTAGGGGAGGTTCGGGTAGGCTAGAGTAGGGTAGAATAGAGTAGAATAGAATAAAACAGAAGAGAACACAACAAAATAGAACAGAACAACACAGAACGAATACAGAAAAGAGTAGGCTGGAGTAGAGTAGAGGGGAATAGAGTAGAGTAGAATAGATTTGAACAGAGCCAAATCGAGCCGAATCGCGTCGAAATGGGTTGAATCAAATCCAATCAAGTGGATTACAATACCTTAGAGTTGGGTAGCACAGGGTAGGGTAGAATAGAGTAGAATAGTACAGAACAGAGTAGAAACAATACAATAGAGTAGAGAAGAGTAGAATAGAGCTGAATAGAGCCAAATGCAGACAAAATGAGAGGAATCGTGTAGAAGCAAGTAGAGTAAATTAGAGTGGTGTTGGGTAGGGTAGAGCAGAATAGAGTAGAATAGTGTGGAATGAATAGAATGGAGTAGAATGGAGTCAAGTAGAAACGAATAGAGTAGAAAAGAGTCGAATAGAGCAGAATAGGGCCGAAGAAGGCCAAATCGAGCAGATTCGAAGCGATTCAAGCCAAAACAAGCTGAATGGAGCCTAACTGAGCCGAATAGAGCCAAATCGAGCCGAATCGAGCCGATTCAAGCTTCATCGCCTCCAATCGCGTTCAACGCGTCAAATCCAATCGAGACGTATAGATTAGAGAAGGGGAGGGGAGGGGAGGGGAGAATAGAACAGAGTAGAGTGGAATAGAAGAGATTAGAACAGAATAGAAGGAATAGAATCGAGTAGAATAGAGTGGAAAAGAGTAGAGTCGAATACAGTCGAATAGAGCCGAATAAGCTGAATAGAGACGAATGGAGCTGAATACAGCCGAAAAGAGCTGTATACTGCCGAATCACACCTAATCGAGCGGAATCAAGCAGAATCGCACTGACTGTCACCGAACAGCGTCGAATCGAATCAGGTCGAATCGAGTCGAGTCACATCGTTTTGAATCAAACAAGGTCGAATCGCTTCATATCGTGTCGAATCCCATCGAATCACGTCGAATAACTTCGAATTGCGTCAAACCTCAGAGAATCCTACTGAATCACGTCGAGTCGCATGGAATCTCATCAAATCCCTTCAGATCTTGCCGAATCCAGTCAAGTCCTATCAAATCGCTTTGCACGGAATCGAATTGAATCCAATAGATTAAAGTAGGGTAGGTTCGGGTGGGGTGCCGTTGGGTCGGGTAGGGTAGAATAGAATAGAGTACAACAGAATAGGAGAGAATAGAACAGAACAGAAAGAATACAACAGAATAGAATAGAGTCAAAGAGAGAGAACATAGCCGAATTGAGCCGAGTGGAGACAAAACGAGACGAATCACGTCCGGTTGCTTCGAATCGCGTCAAATCAAATCGAATCGATTAGAAGAGATTAGGGTAGGGAAGGGTAGAATAGAATAGAGGAAAACAGTGAGGAATGGAGTTGAACGGAGTCCAATAGAGACGGATAGATATGAATAGAGTACAAAAGAGTCTAATAGAGCAGAATAGGGCCGAATAGGCCCAAATAAGGCCTAATTGAGCAGAATCCAGCAGAATCGATGGAATTCGAGCCTAATCGAGCCGAATGGAGTGAAATGGAGCCAAGTCGAGCCGAATAGAGCCGATTCGAACTGAATCGAGCTGATTCAAGCCTAATCGCGTCAAATCGCGTGGAAATACGTCACATCGAATCTAATCAAATAGATCAGGGAAGGGGAGGGGAGGGGCGGGTGGGTAGAATAGAACAGATTAGTACAGAATAGAATATAGTACAGTAGGGTAGAGTAGAGAGAGTAAAGCAGACAAGAGTACAGCAGAGTAGAATTGAGTCAAATAGAGTCAAAGAGTGCAGGATATAGCTGAATAGAGCCAATTCTGGCCGAATCGAGTCAAATGGAAACAAAACGAGATGAATCACACCGAATTGCTTCGAATCGCATCCAATCGAATAGATTAGAGTATCGTAGGGTAGAGTAGAACAGAATAGAGTAGAATAGCGTAGAATGGAGAAGAGTGGAGTCAAATGGAGTCGAACAGAGACAAATAGAGTAGAAAAGAGTCGAATCGAGCCAAATAGGGCCGAATAAGGCTGAACCGAGTGGAAACGAGCTGAATTGAAGCGATTCGAGCCAAATCGAGCTGAATCGAGCTGATGTTGCGGAATCGAGCCGACTCAAGCGTGATGGTGTCCGGTCGCATCGAAATGCTTTGAATCGAATCAAATGGAATCGATTAGAATAGGTTAGGGTAGGGTAGTTTATGATAGGAAGACTAGGGTAGATGCAAGTAGACTACATTAGAGTAGACAAGAGAAGGCTAGAGTAGAAGCCTAGACTAGTAAGCTGGACTAGTCAGCTAGACTAGTGGCATAGAGCAGTAGTAGCCTAGACAACTAGTCTTGAATAGTACCCTAAGTCAGTAATCTGAACGAGTACCCTTGCCTGAACTCTTAGCCTAATCTAGTACCCTTGCCTTAACTAGTAGTCCTAACAAGTACCCTTGCCTTAACCAGTAGTCTTCACTAGTACCCTTGCCTTCACTAGTAGTATGTCCTTAACAAGTAGCCTGAACGGGTAGCCTTGCCTTAACCAGTACCCTCAACAAGTACCCATGCCTTAACTAGTAGCCTGGCCTTAACTAGTAGCCTGGCCTTAACTAGTAGCCTGAACTAGTACCCTTGCCTTAAGGAGTACCCTTGCCCGAACTACTCCCCTTAATTAGGACCCTTATTGAGTAACCCTAAGTAGTAGAGTATGGTACGGTGGGGTAGCATAGGGTAGGGAAGCATACGGTGGAACAGAGAAAATAGAAGGAAATAGAATAGGTCAGGGTAGGTTAGCTTAGTGTAGGGTATGGTAGAGTAGCATAGGATGGACTAGAGAAAATAGAAAAGGAGACTAGAAAAGAGCAGACTAGATTAGGATAGGCTAGGGTAGGGGAGGGTTTTGTAGAATACAGTAGTGTAGAATGGAATAGAATGGTGTGGAATGGAGTCAAATGGATTCGAACACAGATGAAGAGAGTAGAAAAGAGTTGAATAGAGCCGAATAACGCTGAATAGGACCAAATATGGCCAAAATGAGCCGAATCGCGTCGAGTCGACCAGATTCGGGATGAATGGAGCCTAGTGGAGCTGAAATGAGCCAAATAGAGACAAACTGAACCCAGCAAAATCGAGCCAAAACACACTTAATTGCATCCTATTGCATCGGATCTCGTCGAATTCCATCAAATCCCACCAAAACGCATCAAATCTCGCGGAATCTCACCGAATCCCGTCGAATTGTCTCAAATCGGGTCGAATGGTGTCAAACTGAATGGAATCGAATTAAATTGAATAGATTAGAGTAGTGTAGGTTAGACTGGGATTCAGTAGGGAAGGGCACAGAAGAATAGAATAGAGTAGAACAGAAGAGAATACCAAGAGTAGAACGGAGTAGAGTTGAGTAGAGTGGAATAGTCAGAGTCGGGTAGTGCAGAGTATAGATGAATAGATCCAATTCAAGCCGAATCGATTCGAATGGAGAGGAAAGGAGACAAATCGTGATGAATCGAATCGATTAGAATAGATTAGAGTAGGGTAGGGTAGAACAGAATAGAATAGAGTAGAAAAGAGTAGAATGGTGTGGAAGGGAGTTGAATGGAGCCAAATAGAGACAAATAAAGTAGAAAGGGTTGAGTAGAGCTGAGCAGGGCTGAATAAGGTTCACTCGAGCCTAATTATGCTGAATTGAGCAGAATCGAGACGAATTGACCCAATTCAAGCCAAATAGAGCTAAATCGAGCCGATTCAAGCCTAATCACATGGAATCGCGTCGAAATGCGTTGAATCGAATAGATTAGAGTAGAGGAGGGTACGGCAGGAGAGGCTAGACTACAACACAACAGAACACAATAGAAAGAAGAGAATAGAATTAAGTAGAGTCGGGTCCAGTAGAATAGAGTCAAATTGAGTTGAAGAGAGCCGAAAAGAGCCAAACAGAGCTGAATACAGCCGAATTGACCAAATTCAAGGTGAATGGAGATGAATCATGTCGAGTCGTTTGAAATGTGTCGAATCGAATCAAATAGATTAGTGTGGGGAAGGTAAGGTTAGGGTAGGGTAGAGAAGAATAGAATAGAGTAGAATAGAAGAGAACAGAAAGAATCGAGTAGACTAGAGTCAAATAGAGTCGAATACTGCCAAAAAGAGCCGAATAGAGTGGAAAAGAGCCGAATAGAACCGAATCGAGTTTAATGGAGCAGAAAGGAGATGAATCGAGCTGATATGACCCGAATCAGGTCGAATCCCATTCAAGTGTGTCGAATAGCATAGAACAGATTACAGTAGGCTAAGTTAGGGTAGGGTAGGGTAGAATAGAGTGCAGTAGAACAGAACAGAACAGAAGAGAACAGAACTGAAAGAATAGGGTCGAGAAGAGCAGAGTATAGAAGAGTAGAGTAGAGCAGAGTCGAACATTGCCGAATAGAGCCAAATAGAGCCCAAAAGAGCTAAATGGATAGAAACCAAGACGAATCACGCCGAATCCCGTGGAATCGTGCCGTATCGCGTCGAATCCCGTCGAATTGCATTGAATCTGATCAATTCCAATCCAATCCAATCCAATCAATTAGAATAGACTACAGTAGGGTAGAGTACAATACAATACAGTAGAGAATAGTTTAGGATGGAGTAGAATGGTGTAGCATGGAGTCGAGTGGAGTCGAAAAGAGATAATAGAGTTGAGTAGAGTCTAATAGAGCCGAATAGAGCTGCATAGAGCCTATTCGAGCTGACTAGAGCCGAATGGAGCCGATTAGAGCTGAATCGAACCGATTTGAGCCGATTGGGGATGAATGGAGTGGAAAGGAGCCGATTTGAGCCGAATCGCATCGAGATGCGTGGAATCGAATCCAGTAGAATAGATTAGATTAGGGTAGGATGGAATAGAGTAGACTTGAACACAGTAGAAGAGAATGGAAAGGATACAATAGAATAGATTAGAAAAGGGTAGAGCAGAGCAGAATAGTGTAGAGTAGAGTAGAACAGAGTCGAATCAAGCTGAATGGAGACGAAACGAGACAAATCGCATCGAATGGCGTCGAATCCCATCGAATCAATTACAGTAAGGTATAGTAGAAGAGCGTAGAATGGTGTGCAATGGAATCGAGTAGAGTAGAAAAGAGCTGAATAGAGCCGAATAGGGCCAAAGAGGGCCAAATCGAGCTGAATTGAGCGAAATCGAGCCGAATCCAGTGAATCGAGCCTAATGGAGCCAAATCGAGCCTAATCGAGCTGAATCGACACTATTCGAGACAAATGGAGCCGAATGGACATGAATCACACCGATTCGGCCCCTAGTCGCGTCAAAATATCTTGAATTCAATTGAATAGACTAGAGTAGGGGAGGTTCGGGTAGGCTAGAGTAGGGTAGAATAGAGTAGAATAGAATAAAACAGAAGAGAACACAACAAAATAGAACAGAACAACACAGAATGAATACAGAAAAGAGTAGGCTGGAGTAGAGTAGAGGGGAATAGAGTAGAGTAGAATAGATTTGAACAGAGCCAAATCGAGCCGAATCGCGTCGAAATGGGTTGAATCAAATCCAATCAAGTGGATTACAATACCTTAGAGTTGGGTAGCACAGGGTAGGGTAGAATAGAGTAGAATAGTACAGAACAGAGTAGAAACAATACAATAGAGTAGAGAAGAGTAGAATAGAGCTGAATAGAGCCAAATGCAGACAAAATGAGAGGAATCGTGTAGAAGCAAGTAGAGTAAATTAGAGTGGTGTTGGGTAGGGTAGAGCAGAATAGAGTAGAATAGTGTGGAATGAATAGAATGGAGTAGAATGGAGTCAAGTAGAAACGAATAGAGTAGAAAAGAGTCGAATAGAGCAGAATAGGGCCGAAGAAGGCCAAATCGAGCAGATTCGAAGCGATTCAAGCCAAAACAAGCTGAATGGAGCCTAACTGAGCCGAATAGAGCCAAATCGAGCCGAATCGAGCCGATTCAAGCTTCATCGCCTCCAATCGCGTTCAACGCGTCAAATCCAATCGAGACGTATAGATTAGAGAAGGGGAGGGGAGGGGAGGGGAGAATAGAACAGAGTAGAGTGGAATAGAAGAGATTAGAACAGAATAGAAGGAATAGAATCGAGTAGAATAGAGTGGAAAAGAGTAGAGTCGAATACAGTCGAATAGAGCCGAATAAGCTGAATAGAGACGAATGGAGCTGAATACAGCCGAAAAGAGCTGTATACTGCCGAATCACACCTAATCGAGCGGAATCAAGCAGAATCGCACTGACTGTCACCGAACAGCGTCGAATCGAATCAGGTCGAATCGAGTCGAGTCACATCGTTTTGAATCAAACAAGGTCGAATCGCTTCATATCGTGTCGAATCCCATCGAATCACGTCGAATAACTTCGAATTGCGTCAAACCTCAGAGAATCCTACTGAATCACGTCGAGTCGCATGGAATCTCATCAAATCCCTTCAGATCTTGCCGAATCCAGTCAAGTCCTATCAAATCGCTTTGCACGGAATCGAATTGAATCCAATAGATTAAAGTAGGGTAGGTTCGGGTGGGGTGCCGTTGGGTCGGGTAGGGTAGAATAGAATAGAGTACAACAGAATAGGAGAGAATAGAACAGAACAGAAAGAATACAACAGAATAGAATAGAGTCAAAGAGAGAGAACATAGCCGAATTGAGCCGAGTGGAGACAAAACGAGACGAATCACGTCCGGTTGCTTCGAATCGCGTCAAATCAAATCGAATCGATTAGAAGAGATTAGGGTAGGGAAGGGTAGAATAGAATAGAGGAAAACAGTGAGGAATGGAGTTGAACGGAGTCCAATAGAGACGGATAGATATGAATAGAGTACAAAAGAGTCTAATAGAGCAGAATAGGGCCGAATAGGCCCAAATAAGGCCTAATTGAGCAGAATCCAGCAGAATCGATGGAATTCGAGCCTAATCGAGCCGAATGGAGTGAAATGGAGCCAAGTCGAGCCGAATAGAGCCGATTCGAACTGAATCGAGCTGATTCAAGCCTAATCGCGTCAAATCGCGTGGAAATACGTCACATCGAATCTAATCAAATAGATCAGGGAAGGGGAGGGGAGGGGCGGGTGGGTAGAATAGAACAGATTAGTACAGAATAGAATATAGTACAGTAGGGTAGAGTAGAGAGAGTAAAGCAGACAAGAGTACAGCAGAGTAGAATTGAGTCAAATAGAGTCAAAGAGTGCAGGATATAGCTGAATAGAGCCAATTCTGGCCGAATCGAGTCAAATGGAAACAAAACGAGATGAATCACACCGAATTGCTTCGAATCGCATCCAATCGAATAGATTAGAGTATCGTAGGGTAGAGTAGAACAGAATAGAGTAGAATAGCGTAGAATGGAGAAGAGTGGAGTCAAATGGAGTCGAACAGAGACAAATAGAGTAGAAAAGAGTCGAATCGAGCCAAAAAGGGCCGAATAAGGCTGAACCGAGTGGAAACGAGCTGAATTGAAGCGATTCGAGCCAAATCGAGCTGAATCGAGCTGATGTTGCGGAATCGAGCCGACTCAAGCGTGATGGTGTCCGGTCGCATCGAAATGCTTTGAATCGAATCAAATGGAATCGATTAGAATAGGTTAGGGTAGGGTAGTTTATGATAGGAAGACTAGGGTAGATGCAAGTAGACTACATTAGAGTAGACAAGAGAAGGCTAGAGTAGAAGCCTAGACTAGTAAGCTGGACTAGTCAGCTAGACTAGTGGCATAGAGCAGTAGCCTAGACAACTAGTCTTGAAGAGTACCCTAAGTCAGTAATCTGAACGAGTACCCTTGCCTGAACTCTTAGCCTAATCTAGTACCCTTGCCTTAACTAGTAGTCCTAACAAGTACCCTTGCCTTAACCAGTAGTCTTCACTAGTACCCTTGCCTTCACTAGTAGTATGTCCTTAACAAGTAGCCTGAACGGGTAGCCTTGCCTTAACCAGTACCCTCAACAAGTACCCATGCCTTAACTAGTAGCCTGGCCTTAACTAGTAGCCTGGCCTTAACTAGTAGCCTGAACTAGTACCCTTGCCTTAAGGAGTACCCTTGCCCGAACTACTCCCCTTAATTAGGACCCTTATTGAGTAACCCTAAGTAGTAGAGTATGGTACGGTGGGGTAGCATAGGGTAGGGAAGCATACGGTGGAACAGAGAAAATAGAAGGAAATAGAATAGGTCAGGGTAGGTTAGCTTAGTGTAGGGTATGGTAGAGTAGCATAGGATGGACTAGAGAAAATAGAAAAGGAGACTAGAAAAGAGCAGACTAGATTAGGATAGGCTAGGGTAGGGGAGGGTTTTGTAGAATACAGTAGTGTAGAATGGAATAGAATGGTGTGGAATGGAGTCAAATGGATTCGAACACAGATGAAGAAAGTAGAAAAGAGTTGAATAGAGCCGAATAACGCTGAATAGGACCAAATATGGCCAAAATGAGCCGAATCGAGTCGAGTCGACCAGATTCGGGATGAATGGAGCCTAGTGGAGCTGAAATGAGCCAAATAGAGACAAACTGAACCCAGCAAAATCGAGCCAAAACACACTTAATTGCATCCTATTGCATCGGATCTCGTCGAATTCCATCAAATCCCACCAAAACGCATCAAATCTCGCGGAATCTCACCGAATCCCGTCGAATTGTCTCAAATCGGGTCGAATGGTGTCAAACTGAATGGAATCGAATTAAATTGAATAGATTAGAGTAGTGTAGGTTAGACTGGGATTCAGTAGGGAAGGGCACAGAAGAATAGAATAGAGTAGAACAGAAGAGAATACCAAGAGTAGAACGGAGTAGAGTTGAGTAGAGTGGAATAGTCAGAGTCGGGTAGTGCAGAGTATAGATGAATAGATCCAATTCAAGCCGAATCGATTCGAATGGAGAGGAAAGGAGACAAATCGTGATGAATCGAATCGATTAGAATAGATTAGAGTAGGGTAGGGTAGAACAGAATAGAATAGAGTAGAAAAGAGTAGAATGGTGTGGAAGGGAGTTGAATGGAGCCAAATAGAGACAAATAAAGTAGAAAGGGTTGAGTAGAGCTGAGCAGGGCTGAATAAGGTTCACTCGAGCCTAATTATGCTGAATTGAGCAGAATCGAGACGAATTGACCCAATTCAAGCCAAATAGAGCTAAATCGAGCCGATTCAAGCCTAATCACATGGAATCGCGTCGAAATGCGTTGAATCGAATAGATTAGAGTAGAGGAGGGTACGGCAGGAGAGGCTAGACTACAACACAACAGAACACAATGGAAAGAAGAGAATAGAATTAAGTAGAGTCGGGTCCAGTAGAATAGAGTCAAATTGAGTTGAAGAGAGCCGAAAAGAGCCAAACAGAGCTGAATACAGCCGAATTGACCAAATTCAAGGTGAATGGAGATGAATCATGTCGAGTCGTTTGAAATGTGTCGAATCGAATCAAATAGATTAGTGTGGGGAAGGTAAGGTTAGGGTAGGGTAGAGAAGAATAGAATAGAGTAGAATAGAACAGAACAGAAAGAATCGAGTAGACTAGAGTCAAATAGAGTCGAATACTGCCAAAAAGAGCCGAATAGAGTGGAAAAGAGCCGAATAGAACCGAATCGAGTTTAATGGAGCAGAAAGGAGATGAATCGAGCTGATATGACCCGAATCAGGTCGAATCCCATTCAAGTGTGTCGAATAGCATAGAACAGATTACAGTAGGCTAAGTTAGGGTAGGGTAGGGTAGAATAGAGTGCAGTAGAACAGAACAGAAGAGAAGAGATCAGAACTGAAAGAATAGGGTCGAGAAGAGCAGAGTATAGAAGAGTAGAGTAGAGCAGAGTCGAACATTGCCGAATAGAGCCAAATAGAGCCCAAAAGAGCTAAATGGATAGAAACCAAGACGAATCACGCCGAATCCCGTGGAATCGTGCCGTATCGCGTCGAATCCCGTCGAATTGCATTGAATCTGATCAATTCCAATCCAATCCAATCCAATCAATTAGAATAGACTACAGTAGGGTAGAGTACAATACAATACAGTAGAGAATAGTTTAGGATGGAGTAGAATGGTGTAGCATGGAGTCGAGTGGAGTCGAAAAGAGATAATAGAGTTGAGTAGAGTCTAATAGAGCCGAATAGAGCTGCATAGAGCCTATTCGAGCTGACTAGAGCCGAATGGAGCCGATTAGAGCTGAATCGAACCGATTTGAGCCGATTGGGGATGAATGGAGTGGAAAGGAGCCGATTTGAGCCGAATCGCATCGAGATGCGTGGAATCGAATCCAGTAGAATAGATTAGATTAGGGTAGGATGGAATAGAGTAGACTTGAACACAGTAGAAGAGAATGGAAAGGATACAATAGAATAGATTAGAAAAGGGTAGAGCAGAGCAGAATAGTGTAGAGTAGAATAGAGTAGAGTAGAACAGAGTCGAATCAAGCTGAATGGAGACGAAACGAGACAAATCGCATCGAATGGCGTCGAATCCCATCGAATCAATTACAGTAAGGTATAGTAGAAGAGCGTAGAATGGAGTAGAATGGTGTGCAATGGAATCGAGTAGAGTAGAAAAGAGCTGAATAGAGCCGAATAGGGCCAAAGAGGGCCAAATCGAGCTGAATTGAGCGAAATCGAGCCGAATCCAGTGAATCGAGCCTAATGGAGCCAAATCGAGCCTAATCGAGCTGAATCGACACTATTCGAGACAAATGGAGCCGAATGGACATGAATCACACCGATTCGGCCCCTAGTCGCGTCAAAATATCTTGAATTCAATTGAATAGACTAGAGTAGGGGAGGTTCGGGTAGGCTAGAGTAGGGTAGAATAGAGTAGAATAGAATAAAACAGAAGAGAACACAACAAAATAGAACAGAACAACACAGAACGAATACAGAAAAGAGTAGGCTGGAGTAGAGTAGAGGGGAATAGAGTAGAGTAGAATAGATTTGAACAGAGCCAAATCGAGCCGAATCGCGTCGAAATGGGTTGAATCAAATCCAATCAAGTGGATTACAATACCTTAGAGTTGGGTAGCACAGGGTAGGGTAGAATAGAGTAGAATAGTACAGAACAGAGTAGAAACAATACAATAGAGTAGAGAAGAGTAGAATAGAGCTGAATAGAGCCAAATGCAGACAAAATGAGAGGAATCGTGTAGAAGCAAGTAGAGTAAATTAGAGTGGTGTTGGGTAGAGTAGAGCAGAATAGAGTAGAATAGTGTGGAATGAATAGAATGGAGTAGAATGGAGTCAAGTAGAAACGAATAGAGTAGAAAAGAGTCGAATAGAGCAGAATAGGGCCGAAGAAGGCCAAATCGAGCAGATTCGAAGCGATTCAAGCCAAAACAAGCTGAATGGAGCCTAACTGAGCCGAATAGAGCCAAATCGAGCCGAATCGAGCCGATTCAAGCTTCATCGCCTCCAATCGCGTTCAACGCGTCAAATCCAATCGAGACGTATAGATTAGAGAAGGGGAGGGGAGGGGAGGGGAGAATAGAACAGAGTAGAGTGGAATAGAAGAGATTAGAA
Source organism: Loxodonta africana (assembly GCF_030014295.1). Lineage (NCBI taxonomy): Eukaryota > Metazoa > Chordata > Mammalia > Proboscidea > Elephantidae > Loxodonta > Loxodonta africana. The sequence continues at coordinate 31,085 of NW_026975284.1, read as the reverse complement.
CAGAATAGAAGGAATAGAATCGAGTAGAATAGAGTGGAAAAGAGTAGAGTCGAATACAGTCGAATAGAGCCGAATAAGCTGAATAGAGACGAATGGAGCTGAATACAGCCGAAAAGAGCTGTATACTGCCGAATCACACCTAATCGAGCGGAATCAAGCAGAATCGCACTGACTGTCACCGAACAGCGTCGAATCGAATCAGGTCGAATCGAGTCGAGTCACATCGTTTTGAATCAAACAAGGTCGAATCGCTTCATATCGTGTCGAATCCCATCGAATCACGTCGAATAACTTCCAATTGCGTCAAACCTCAGAGAATCCTACTGAATCACGTCGAGTCGCATGGAATCTCATCAAATCCCTTCAGATCTTGCCGAATCCAGTCAAGTCCTATCAAATCGCTTTGCACGGAATCGAATTGAATCCAATAGATTAAAGTAGGGTAGGTTCGGGTGGGGTGCCGTTGGGTCGGGTAGGGTAGAATAGAATAGAGTACAACAGAATAGGAGAGAATAGAACAGAACAGAAAGAATACAACAGAATAGAATAGAGTCAAAGAGAGAGAACATAGCCGAATTGAGCCGAGTGGAGACAAAACGAGACGAATCACGTCCGGTTGCTTCGAATCGCGTCAAATCAAATCGAATCGATTAGAAGAGATTAGGGTAGGGAAGGGTAGAATAGAATAGAGGAAAACAGTGAGGAATGGAGTTGAACGGAGTCCAATAGAGACGGATAGATATGAATAGAGTACAAAAGAGTCTAATAGAGCAGAATAGGGCCGAATAGGCCCAAATAAGGCCTAATTGAGCAGAATCCAGCAGAATCGATGGAATTCGAGCCTAATCGAGCCGAATGGAGTGAAATGGAGCCAAGTCGAGCCGAATAGAGCCGATTCGAACTGAATCGAGCTGATTCAAGCCTAATCGCGTCAAATCGCGTGGAAATACGTCACATCGAATCTAATCAAATAGATCAGGGAAGGGGAGGGGAGGGGCGGGTGGGTAGAATAGAACAGATTAGTACAGAATAGAATATAGTACAGTAGGGTAGAGTAGAGAGAGTAAAGCAGACAAGAGTACAGCAGAGTAGAATTGAGTCAAATAGAGTCAAAGAGTGCAGGATATAGCTGAATAGAGCCAATTCTGGCCGAATCGAGTCAAATGGAAACAAAACGAGATGAATCACACCGAATTGCTTCGAATCGCATCCAATCGAATAGATTAGAGTATCGTAGGGTAGAGTAGAACAGAATAGAGTAGAATAGCGTAGAATGGAGAAGAGTGGAGTCAAATGGAGTCGAACAGAGACAAATAGAGTAGAAAAGAGTCGAATCGAGCCAAATAGGGCCGAATAAGGCTGAACCGAGTGGAAACGAGCTGAATTGAAGCGATTCGAGCCAAATCGAGCTGAATCGAGCTGATGTTGCGGAATCGAGCCGACTCAAGCGTGATGGTGTCCGGTCGCATCGAAATGCTTTGAATCGAATCAAATGGAATCGATTAGAATAGGTTAGGGTAGGGTAGTTTATGATAGGAAGACTAGGGTAGATGCAAGTAGACTACATTAGAGTAGACAAGAGAAGGCTAGAGTAGAAGCCTAGACTAGTAAGCTGGACTAGTCAGCTAGACTAGTGGCATAGAGCAGTAGCCTAGACAACTAGTCTTGAATAGTACCCTAAGTCAGTAATCTGAACGAGTACCCTTGCCTGAACTCTTAGCCTAATCTAGTACCCTTGCCTTAACTAGTAGTCCTAACAAGTACCCTTGCCTTAACCAGTAGTCTTCACTAGTACCCTTGCCTTCACTAGTAGTATGTCCTTAACAAGTAGCCTGAACGGGTAGCCTTGCCTTAACCAGTACCCTCAACAAGTACCCATGCCTTAACTAGTAGCCTGGCCTTAACTAGTAGCCTGAACTAGTACCCTTGCCTTAAGGAGTACCCTTGCCCGAACTACTCCCCTTAATTAGGACCCTTATTGAGTAACCCTAAGTAGTAGAGTATGGTACGGTGGGGTAGCATAGGGTAGGGAAGCATACGGTGGAACAGAGAAAATAGAAGGAAATAGAATAGGTCAGGGTAGGTTAGCTTAGTGTAGGGTATGGTAGAGTAGCATAGGATGGACTAGAGAAAATAGAAAAGGAGACTAGAAAAGAGCAGACTAGATTAGGATAGGCTAGGGTAGGGGAGGGTTTTGTAGAATACAGTAGTGTAGAATGGAATAGAATGGTGTGGAATGGAGTCAAATGGATTCGAACACAGATGAAGAGAGTAGAAAAGAGTTGAATAGAGCCGAATAACGCTGAATAGGACCAAATATGGCCAAAATGAGCCGAATCGAGTCGAGTCGACCAGATTCGGGATGAATGGAGCCTAGTGGAGCTGAAATGAGCCAAATAGAGACAAACTGAACCCAGCAAAATCGAGCCAAAACACACTTAATTGCATCCTATTGCATCGGATCTCATCGAATTCCATCAAATCCCACCAAAACGCATCAAATCTCGCGGAATCTCACCGAATCCCGTCGAATTGTCTCAAATCGGGTCGAATGGTGTCAAACTGAATGGAATCGAATTAAATTGAATAGATTAGAGTAGTGTAGGTTAGACTGGGATTCAGTAGGGAAGGGCACAGAAGAATAGAATAGAGTAGAACAGAAGAGAATACCAAGAGTAGAACGGAGTAGAGTTGAGTAGAGTGGAATAGTCAGAGTCGGGTAGTGCAGAGTATAGATGAATAGATCCAATTCAAGCCGAATCGATTCGAATGGAGAGGAAAGGAGACAAATCGTGATGAATCGAATCGATTAGAATAGATTAGAGTAGGGTAGGGTAGAACAGAATAGAATAGAGTAGAAAAGAGTAGAATGGTGTGGAAGGGAGTTGAATGGAGCCAAATAGAGACAAATAAAGTAGAAAGGGTTGAGTAGAGCTGAGCAGGGCTGAATAAGGTTCACTCGAGCCTAATTATGCTGAATTGAGCAGAATCGAGACGAATGGACCCAATTCAAGCCAAATAGAGCTAAATCGAGCCGATTCAAGCCTAATCACATGGAATCGAGTCGAAATGCGTTGAATCGAATAGATTAGAGTAGAGGAGGGTACGGCAGGAGAGGCTAGACTACAACACAACAGAACACAATGGAAAGAAGAGAATAGAATTAAGTAGAGTCGGGTCCAGTAGAATAGAGTCAAATTGAGTTGAAGAGAGCCGAAAAGAGCCAAACAGAGCTGAATACAGCCGAATTGACCAAATTCAAGGTGAATGGAGATGAATCATGTCGAGTCGTTTGAAATGTGTCGAATCGAATCAAATAGATTAGTGTGGGGAAGGTAAGGTTAGGGTAGGGTAGAGAAGAATAGAATAGAGTAGAATAGAACAGAACAGAAAGAATCGAGTAGACTAGAGTCAAATAGAGTCGAATACTGCCAAAAAGAGCCGAATAGAGTGGAAAAGAGCCGAATAGAACCGAATCGAGTTTAATGGAGCAGAAAGGAGATGAATCGAGCCGATATGACCCGAATCACGTCGAATCCCATTCAAGTGTGTCGAATAGCATAGAACAGATTACAGTAGGCTAAGTTAGGGTAGGGTAGGGTAGAATAGAGTGCAGTAGAACAGAACAGAAGAGAAGAGAACAGAACTGAAAGAATAGGGTCGAGAAGAGCAGAGTATAGAAGAGTAGAGTAGAGCAGAGTCGAACATTGCCGAATAGAGCCAAATAGAGCCCCAAAGAGCTAAATGGATAGAAACCAAGACGAATCACGCCGAATCCCGTGGAATCGTGCCGTATCGCGTCGAATCCCGTCGAATTGCATTGAATCTGATCAATTCCAATCCAATCCACTCCAATCAATTAGAATAGACTACAGTAGGGTAGAGTACAATACAATACAGTAGAGAATAGTTTAGGATGGAGTAGAATGGTGTAGCATGGAGTCGAGTGGAGTCGAAAAGAGATAATAGAGTTGAGTAGAGTCTAATAGAGCCGAATAGAGCTGCATAGAGCCTATTCGAGCTGACTAGAGCCGAATGGAGCCGATTAGAGCTGAATCGAACCGATTTGAGCCGATTGGGGATGAATGGAGTGGAAAGGAGCCGATTTGAGCCGAATCGCATCGAGATGCGTGGAATCGAATCCAGTAGAATAGATTAGATTAGGGTAGGATGGAATAGAGTAGACTTGAACACAGTAGAAGAGAATGGAAAGGATACAATAGAATAGATTAGAAAAGGGTAGAGCAGAGCAGAATAGTGTAGAGTAGAATAGAGTAGAGTAGAACAGAGTCGAATCAAGCTGAATGGAGACGAAACGAGACAAATCGCATCGAATGGCGTCGAATCCCATCGAATCAATTACAGTAAGGTATAGTAGAAGAGCGTAGAATGGAGTAGAATGGTGTGCAATGGAATCGAGTAGAGTAGAAAAGAGCTGAATAGAGCCGAATAGGGCCAAAGAGGGCCAAATCGAGCTGAATTGAGTGAAATCGAGCCGAATCCAGTGAATCGAGCCTAATGGAGCCAAATCGAGCCTAATCGAGCTGAATCGACACTATTCGAGACAAATGGAGCCGAATGGACATGAATCACACCGATTCGGCCCCTAGTCGAGTCAAAATATCTTGAATTCAATTGAATAGACTAGAGTAGGGGAGGTTCGGGTAGGCTAGAGTAGGGTAGAATAGAGTAGAATAGAATAAAACAGAAGAGAACACAACAAAATAGAACAGAACAACACAGAACGAATACAGAAAAGAGTAGGCTGGAGTAGAGTAGAGGGGAATAGAGTAGAGTAGAATAGATTTGAACAGAGCCGAATCGCGTCGAAATGGGTTGAATCAAATCCAATCAAGTGGATTACAATACCTTAGAGTTGGGTAGCACAGGGTAGGGTAGAATAGAGTAGAATAGTACAGAACAGAGTAGAAACAATACAATAGAGTAGAGAAGAGTAGAATAGAGCTGAATAGAGCCAAATGCAGACAAAATGAGAGGAATCGTGTAGAAGCAAGTAGAGTAAATTAGAGTGGTGTTGGGTAGGGTAGAGCAGAATAGAGTAGAATAGTGTGGAATGAATAGAATGGAGTAGAATGGAGTCAAGTAGAAACGAATAGAGTAGAAAAGAGTCGAATAGAGCAGAATAGGGCCGAAGAAGGCCAAATCGAGCAGATTCGAAGCGATTCAAGCCAAAACAAGCTGAATGGAGCCTAACTGAGCCGAATAGAGCCAAATCGAGCCGAATCGAGCCAATTCAAGCTTCATCGCCTCCAATCGCGTTCAACGCGTCAAATCCAATCGAGACGTATAGATTAGAGAAGGGGAGGGGAGGGGAGAATAGAACAGAGTAGAGTGGAATAGAAGAGATTAGAACAGAATAGAAGGAATAGAATCGAGTAGAATAGAGTGGAAAAGAGTAGAGTCGAATACAGTCGAATAGAGCCGAATAAGCTGAATAGAGACGAATGGAGCTGAATACAGCCGAAAAGAGCTGTATACTGCCGAATCACACCTAATCGAGCGGAATCAAGCAGAATCGCACTGACTGTCACCGAACAGCGTCGAATCGAATCAGGTCGAATCGAGTCGAGTCACATCGTTTTGAATCAAACAAGGTCGAATCGCTTCATATCGTGTCGAATCCCATCGAATCACGTCGAATAACTTCGAATTGCGTCAAACCTCAGAGAATCCTACTGAATCACGTCGAGTCGCATGGAATCTCATCAAATCCCTTCAGATCTTGCCGAATCCAGTCAAGTCCTATCAAATCGCTTTGCACGGAATCGAATTGAATCCAATAGATTAAAGTAGGGTAGGTTCGGGTGGGGTGCCGTTGGGTCGGGTAGGGTAGAATAGAATAGAGTACAACAGAATAGGAGAGAATAGAACAGAACAGAAAGAATACAACAGAATAGAATAGAGTCAAAGAGAGAGAACATAGCCGAATTGAGCCGAGTGGAGACAAAACGAGACGAATCACGTCCGGTTGCTTCGAATCGCGTCAAATCAAATCGAATCGATTAGAAGAGATTAGGGTAGGGAAGGGTAGAATAGAATAGAGGAAAACAGTGAGGAATGGAGTTGAACGGAGTCCAATAGAGACGGATAGATATGAATAGAGTACAAAAGAGTCTAATAGAGCAGAATAGGGCCGAATAGGCCCAAATAAGGCCTAATTGAGCAGAATCCAGCAGAATCGATGGAATTCGAGCCTAATCGAGCCGAATGGAGTGAAATGGAGCCAAGTCGAGCCGAATAGAGCCGATTCGAACTGAATCGAGCTGATTCAAGCCTAATCGGGTCAAATCGCGTGGAAATACGTCACATCGAATCTAATCAAATAGATCAGGGAAGGGGAGGGGAGGGGCGGGTGGGTAGAATAGAACAGATTAGTACAGAATAGAATATAGTACAGTAGGGTAGAGTAGAGAGAGTAAAGCAGACAAGAGTACAGCAGAGTAGAATTGAGTCAAATAGAGTCAAAGAGTGCAGGATATAGCTGAATAGAGCCAATTCTGGCCGAATCGAGTCAAATGGAAACAAAACGAGATGAATCACACCGAATTGCTTCGAATCGCATCCAATCGAATAGATTAGAGTATCATAGGGTAGAGTAGAACAGAATAGAGTAGAATAGCGTAGAATGGAGAAGAGTGGAGTCAAATGGAGTCGAACAGAGACAAATAGAGTAGAAAAGAGTCGAATCGAGCCAAATAGGGCCGAATAAGGCTGAACCGAGTGGAAACGAGCTGAATTGAAGCGATTCGAGCCAAATCGAGCTGAATCGAGCTGATGTTGCGGAATCGAGCCGACTCAAGCGTGATGGTGTCCTGTCGCATCGAAATGCTTTGAATCGAATCAAATGGAATCGATTAGAATAGGTTAGGGTAGGGTAGTTTATGATAGGAAGACTAGGGTAGATGCAAGTAGACTACATTAGAGTAGACAAGAGAAGGCTAGAGTAGAAGCCTAGACTAGTAAGCTGGACTAGTCAGCTAGACTAGTGGCATAGAGCAGTAGCCTAGACAACTAGTCTTGAATAGTACCCTAAGTCAGTAATCTGAACGAGTACCCTTGCCTGAACTCTTAGCCTAATCTAGTACCCTTGCCTTAACTAGTAGTCCTAACAAGTACCCTTGCCTTAACCAGTAGTCTTCACTAGTACCCTTGCCTTCACTAGTAGTATGTCCTTAACAAGTAGCCTGAACGGGTAGCCTTGCCTTAACCAGTACCCTCAACAAGTACCCATGCCTTAACTAGTAGCCTGGCCTTAACTAGTAGCCTGGCCTTAACTAGTAGCCTGAACTAGTACCCTTGCCTTAAGGAGTACCCTTGCCCGAACTACTCCCCTTAATTAGGACCCTTATTGAGTAACCCTAAGTAGTAGAGTATGGTACGGTGGGGTAGCATAGGGTAGGGAAGCATACGGTGGAACAGAGAAAATAGAAGGAAATAGAATAGGTCAGGGTAGGTTAGCTTAGTGTAGGGTATGGTAGAGTAGCATAGGATGGACTAGAGAAAATAGAAAAGGAGACTAGAAAAGAGCAGACTAGATTAGGATAGGCTAGGGTGGGGGAGGGTTTTGTAGACTACAGTAGTGTAGAATGGAATAGAATGGTGTGGAATGGAGTCAAATGGATTCGAACACAGATGAAGAGAGTAGAAAAGAGTTGAATAGAGCCGAATAACGCTGAATAGGACCAAATATGGCCAAAATGAGCCGAATCGAGTCGAGTCGACCAGATTCGGGATGAATGGAGCCTAGTGGAGCTGAAATGAGCCAAATAGAGACAAACTGAACCCAGCAAAATCGAGCCAAAACACACTTAATTGCATCCTATTGCATCGGATCTCGTCGAATTCCATCAAATCCCACCAAAACGCATCAAATCTCGCGGAATCTCACCGAATCCCGTCGAATTGTCTCAAATCGGGTCGAATGGTGTCAAACTGAATGGAATCGAATTAAATTGAATAGATTAGAGTAGTGTAGGTTAGACTGGGATTCAGTAGGGAAGGGCACAGAAGAATAGAATAGAGTAGAACAGAAGAGAATACCAAGAGTAGAACGGAGTAGAGTTGAGTAGAGTGGAATAGTCAGAGTCGGGTAGTGCAGAGTATAGATGAATAGATCCAATTCAAGCCGAATCGATTCGAATGGAGAGGAAAGGAGACAAATCGTGATGAATCGAATCGATTAGAATAGATTAGAGTAGGGTAGGTAGAACAGAATAGAATAGAGTAGAAAAGAGTAGAATGGTGTGGAAGGGAGTTGAATGGAGCCAAATAGAGACAAAGAAAGTAGAAAGGGTTGAGTAGAGCTGAGCAGGGCTGAATAAGGTTCACTCGAGCCTAATTATGCTGAATTGAGCAGAATCGAGACGAATGGACCCAATTCAAGCCAAATAGAGCTAAATCGAGCCGATTCAAGCCTAATCACATGGAATCGCGTCGAAATGCGTTGAATCGAATAGATTAGAGTAGAGGAGGGTACGGCAGGAGAGGCTAGACTACAACACAACAGAACACAATAGAAAGAAGAGAATAGAATTAAGTAGAGTCGGGTCCAGTAGAATAGAGTCAAATTGAGTTGAAGAGAGCCGAAAAGAGCCAAACAGAGCTGAATACAGCCGAATTGACCAAATTCAAGGTGAATGGAGATGAATCATGTCGAGTCGTTTGAAATGTGTCGAATCGAATCAAATAGATTAGTGTGGGGAAGGTAAGGTTAGGGTAGGGTAGAGAAGAATAGAATAGAGTAGAATAGAAGAGAACAGAAAGAATCGAGTAGACTAGAGTCAAATAGAGTCGAATACTGCCAAAAAGAGCCGAATAGAGTGGAAAAGAGCCGAATAGAACCGAATCGAGTTTAATGGAGCAGAAAGGAGATGAATCGAGCCGATATGACCCGAATCACGTCGAATCCCATTCAAGTGTGTCGAATAGCATAGAACAGATTACAGTAGGCTAAGTTAGGGTAGGGTAGGGTAGAATAGAGTGCAGTAGAACAGAACAGAAGAGAAGAGAACAGAACTGAAAGAATAGGGTCGAGAAGAGCAGAGTATAGAAGAGTAGAGTAGAGCAGAGTCGAACATTGCCGAATAGAGCCAAATAGAGCCCCAAAGAGCTAAATGGATAGAAACCAAGACGAATCACGCCGAATCCCGTGGAATCGTGCCGTATCGCGTCGAATCCCGTCGAATTGCATTGAATCTGATCAATTCCAATCCAATCCACTCCAATCAATTAGAATAGACTACAGTAGGGTAGAGTACAATACAATACAGTAGAGAATAGTTTAGGATGGAGTAGAATGGTGTAGCATGGAGTCGAGTGGAGTCGAAAAGAGATAATAGAGTTGAGTAGAGTCTAATAGAGCCGAATAGAGCTGCATAGAGCCTATTCGAGCTGACTAGAGCCGAATGGAGCCGATTAGAGCTGAATCGAACCGATTTGAGCCGATTGGGGATGAATGGAGTGGAAAGGAGCCGATTTGAGCCGAATCGCATCGAGATGCGTGGAATCGAATCCAGTAGAATAGATTAGATTAGGGTAGGATGGAATAGAGTAGACTTGAACACAGTAGAAGAGAATGGAAAGGATACAATAGAATAGATTAGAAAAGGGTAGAGCAGAGCAGAATAGTGTAGAGTAGAATAGAGTAGAGTAGAACAGAGTCGAATCAAGCTGAATGGAGACGAAACGAGACAAATCGCATCGAATGGCGTCGAATCCCATCGAATCAATTACAGTAAGGTATAGTAGAAGAGCGTAGAATGGAGTAGAATGGTGTGCAATGGAATCGAGTAGAGTAGAAAAGAGCTGAATAGAGCCGAATAGGGCCAAAGAGGGCCAAATCGAGCTGAATTGAGCAAAATCGAGCCGAATCCAGTGAATCGAGCCTAATGGAGCCAAATCGAGCCTAATCGAGCTGAATCGACACTATTCGAGACAAATGGAGCCGAATGGACATGAATCACACCGATTCGGCCCCTAGTCGAGTCAAAATATCTTGAATTCAATTGAATAGACTAGAGTAGGGGAGGTTCGGGTAGGCTAGAGTAGGGTAGAATAGAGTAGAATAGAATAAAACAGAAGAGAACACAACAAAATAGAACAGAACAACACAGAACGAATACAGAAAAGAGTAGGCTGGAGTAGAGTAGAGGGGAATAGAGTAGAGTAGAATAGATTTGAACAGAGCCGAATCGCGTCGAAATGGGTTGAATCAAATCCAATCAAGTGGATTACAATACCTTAGAGTTGGGTAGCACAGGGTAGGGTAGAATAGAGTAGAATAGTACAGAACAGAGTAGAAACAATACAATAGAGTAGAGAAGAGTAGAATAGAGCTGAATAGAGCCAAATGCAGACAAAATGAGAGGAATCGTGTAGAAGCAAGTAGAGTAAATTAGAGTGGTGTTGGGTAGGGTAGAGCAGAATAGAGTAGAATAGTGTGGAATGAATAGAATGGAGTAGAATGGAGTCAAGTAGAAACGAATAGAGTAGAAAAGAGTCGAATAGAGCAGAATAGGGCCGAAGAAGGCCAAATCGAGCAGATTCGAAGCGATTCAAGCCAAAACAAGCTGAATGGAGCCTAACTGAGCCGAATAGAGCCAAATCGAGCCGAATCGAGCCAATTCAAGCTTCATCGCCTCCAATCGCGTTCAACGCGTCAAATCCAATCGAGACGTATAGATTAGAGAAGGGGAGGGGAGGGGAGAATAGAACAGAGTAGAGTGGAATAGAAGAGATTAGAACAGAATAGAAGGAATAGAATCGAGTAGAATAGAGTGGAAAAGAGTAGAGTCGAATACAGTCGAATAGAGCCGAATAAGCTGAATAGAGACGAATGGAGCTGAATACAGCCGAAAAGAGCTGTATACTGCCGAATCACACCTAATCGAGCGGAATCAAGCAGAATCGCACTGACTGTCACCGAACAGCGTCGAATCGAATCAGGTCGAATCGAGTCGAGTCACATCGTTTTGAATCAAACAAGGTCGAATCGCTTCATATCGTGTCGAATCCCATCGAATCACGTCGAATAACTTCGAATTGCGTCAAACCTCAGAGAATCCTACTGAATCACGTCGAGTCGCATGGAATCTCATCAAATCCCTTCAGATCTTGCCGAATCCAGTCAAGTCCTATCAAATCGCTTTGCACGGAATCGAATTGAATCCAATAGATTAAAGTAGGGTAGGTTCGGGTGGGGTGCCGTTGGGTCGGGTAGGGTAGAATAGAATAGAGTACAACAGAATAGGAGAGAATAGAACAGAACAGAAAGAATACAACAGAATAGAATAGAGTCAAAGAGAGAGAACATAGCCGAACTGAGCCGAGTGGAGACAAAACGAGACGAATCACGTCCGGTTGCTTCGAATCGCGTCAAATCAAATCGAATCGATTAGAAGAGATTAGGGTAGGGAAGGGTAGAATAGAATAGAGGAAAACAGTGAGGAATGGAGTTGAACGGAGTCCAATAGAGACGGATAGATATGAATAGAGTACAAAAGAGTCTAATAGAGCAGAATAGGGCCGAATAGGCCCAAATAAGGCCTAATTGAGCAGAATCCAGCAGAATCGATGGAATTCGAGCCTAATCGAGCCGAATGGAGTGAAATGGAGCCAAGTCGAGCCGAATAGAGCCGATTCGAACTGAATCGAGCTGATTCAAGCCTAATCGGGTCAAATCGCGTGGAAATACGTCACATCGAATCTAATCAAATAGATCAGGGAAGGGGAGGGGAGGGGCGGGTGGGTAGAATAGAACAGATTAGTACAGAATAGAATATAGTACAGTAGGGTAGAGTAGAGAGAGTAAAGCAGACAAGAGTACAGCAGAGTAGAATTGAGTCAAATAGAGTCAAAGAGTGCAGGATATAGCTGAATAGAGCCAATTCTGGCCGAATCGAGTCAAATGGAAACAAAACGAGATGAATCACACCGAATTGCTTCGAATCGCATCCAATCGAATAGATTAGAGTATCATAGGGTAGAGTAGAACAGAATAGAGTAGAATAGCGTAGAATGGAGAAGAGTGGAGTCAAATGGAGTCGAACAGAGACAAATAGAGTAGAAAAGAGTCGAATCGAGCCAAATAGGGCCGAATAAGGCTGAACCGAGTGGAAACGAGCTGAATTGAAGCGATTCGAGCCAAATCGAGCTGAATCGAGCTGATGTTGCGGAATCGAGCCGACTCAAGCGTGATGGTGTCCTGTCGCATCGAAATGCTTTGAATCGAATCAAATGGAATCGATTAGAATAGGTTAGGGTAGGGTAGTTTATGATAGGAAGACTAGGGTAGATGCAAGTAGACTACATTAGAGTAGACAAGAGAAGGCTAGAGTAGAAGCCTAGACTAGTAAGCTGGACTAGTCAGCTAGACTAGTGGCATAGAGCAGTAGCCTAGACAACTAGTCTTGAATAGTACCCTAAGTCAGTAATCTGAACGAGTACCCTTGCCTGAACTCTTAGCCTAATCTAGTACCCTTGCCTTAACTAGTAGTCCTAACAAGTACCCTTGCCTTAACCAGTAGTCTTCACTAGTACCCTTGCCTTCACTAGTAGTATGTCCTTAACAAGTAGCCTGAACGGGTAGCCTTGCCTTAACCAGTACCCTCAACAAGTACCCATGCCTTAACTAGTAGCCTGGCCTTAACTAGTAGCCTGGCCTTAACTAGTAGCCTGAACTAGTACCCTTGCCTTAAGGAGTACCCTTGCCCGAACTACTCCCCTTAATTAGGACCCTTATTGAGTAACCCTAAGTAGTAGAGTATGGTACGGTGGGGTAGCATAGGGTAGGGAAGCATACGGTGGAACAGAGAAAATAGAAGGAAATAGAATAGGTCAGGGTAGGTTAGCTTAGTGTAGGGTATGGTAGAGTAGCATAGGATGGACTAGAGAAAATAGAAAAGGAGACTAGAAAAGAGCAGACTAGATTAGGATAGGCTAGGGTGGGGGAGGGTTTTGTAGACTACAGTAGTGTAGAATGGAATAGAATGGTGTGGAATGGAGTCAAATGGATTCGAACACAGATGAAGAGAGTAGAAAAGAGTTGAATAGAGCCGAATAACGCTGAATAGGACCAAATATGGCCAAAATGAGCCGAATCGAGTCGAGTCGACCAGATTCGGGATGAATGGAGCCTAGTGGAGCTGAAATGAGCCAAATAGAGACAAACTGAACCCAGCAAAATCGAGCCAAAACACACTTAATTGCATCCTATTGCATCGGATCTCGTCGAATTCCATCAAATCCCACCAAAACGCATCAAATCTCGCGGAATCTCACCGAATCCCGTCGAATTGTCTCAAATCGGGTCGAATGGTGTCAAACTGAATGGAATCGAATTAAATTGAATAGATTAGAGTAGTGTAGGTTAGACTGGGATTCAGTAGGGAAGGGCACAGAAGAATAGAATAGAGTAGAACAGAAGAGAATACCAAGAGTAGAACGGAGTAGAGTTGAGTAGAGTGGAATAGTCAGAGTCGGGTAGTGCAGAGTATAGATGAATAGATCCAATTCAAGCCGAATCGATTCGAATGGAGAGGAAAGGAGACAAATCGTGATGAATCGAATCGATTAGAATAGATTAGAGTAGGGTAGGTAGAACAGAATAGAATAGAGTAGAAAAGAGTAGAATGGTGTGGAAGGGAGTTGAATGGAGCCAAATAGAGACAAAGAAAGTAGAAAGGGTTGAGTAGAGCTGAGCAGGGCTGAATAAGGTTCACTCGAGCCTAATTATGCTGAATTGAGCAGAATCGAGACGAATGGACCCAATTCAAGCCAAATAGAGCTAAATCGAGCCGATTCAAGCCTAATCACATGGAATCGCGTCGAAATGCGTTGAATCGAATAGATTAGAGTAGAGGAGGGTACGGCAGGAGAGGCTAGACTACAACACAACAGAACACAATAGAAAGAAGAGAATAGAATTAAGTAGAGTCGGGTCCAGTAGAATAGAGTCAAATTGAGTTGAAGAGAGCCGAAAAGAGCCAAACAGAGCTGAATACAGCCGAATTGACCAAATTCAAGGTGAATGGAGATGAATCATGTCGAGTCGTTTGAAATGTGTCGAATCGAATCAAATAGATTAGTGTGGGGAAGGTAAGGTTAGGGTAGGGTAGAGAAGAATAGAATAGAGTAGAATAGAAGAGAACAGAAAGAATCGAGTAGACTAGAGTCAAATAGAGTCGAATACTGCCAAAAAGAGCCGAATAGAGTGGAAAAGAGCCGAATAGAACCGAATCGAGTTTAATGGAGCAGAAAGGAGATGAATCGAGCCGATATGACCCGAATCACGTCGAATCCCATTCAAGTGTGTCGAATAGCATAGAACAGATTACAGTAGGCTAAGTTAGGGTAGGGTAGGGTAGAATAGAGTGCAGTAGAACAGAACAGAAGAGAAGAGATCAGAACTGAAAGAATAGGGTCGAGAAGAGCAGAGTATAGAAGAGTAGAGTAGAGCAGAGTCGAACATTGCCGAATAGAGCCAAATAGAGCCCAAAAGAGCTAAATGGATAGAAACCAAGACGAATCACGCCGAATCCCGTGGAATCGTGCCGTATCGCGTCGAATCCCGTCGAATTGCATTGAATCTGATCAATTCCAATCCAATCCAATCCAATCAATTAGAATAGACTACAGTAGGGTAGAGTACAATACAATACAGTAGAGAATAGTTTAGGATGGAGTAGAATGGTGTAGCATGGAGTCGAGTGGAGTCGAAAAGAGATAATAGAGTTGAGTAGAGTCTAATAGAGCCGAATAGAGCTGCATAGAGCCTATTCGAGCTGACTAGAGCCGAATGGAGCCGATTAGAGCTGAATCGAACCGATTTGAGCCGATTGGGGATGAATGGAGTGGAAAGGAGCCGATTTGAGCCGAATCGCATCGAGATGCGTGGAATCGAATCCAGTAGAATAGATTAGATTAGGGTAGGATGGAATAGAGTAGACTTGAACACAGTAGAAGAGAATGGAAAGGATACAATAGAATAGATTAGAAAAGGGTAGAGCAGAGCAGAATAGTGTAGAGTAGAATAGAGTAGAGTAGAACAGAGTCGAATCAAGCTGAATGGAGACGAAACGAGACAAATCGCATCGAATGGCGTCGAATCCCATCGAATCAATTACAGTAAGGTATAGTAGAAGAGCGTAGAATGGAGTAGAATGGTGTGCAATGGAATCGAGTAGAGTAGAAAAGAGCTGAATAGAGCCGAATAGGGCCAAAGAGGGCCAAATCGAGCTGAATTGAGCGAAATCGAGCCGAATCCAGTGAATCGAGCCTAATGGAGCCAAATCGAGCCTAATCGAGCTGAATCGACACTATTCGAGACAAATGGAGCCGAATGGACATGAATCACACCGATTCGGCCCCTAGTCGCGTCAAAATATCTTGAATTCAATTGAATAGACTAGAGTAGGGGAGGTTCGGGTAGGCTAGAGTAGGGTAGAATAGAGTAGAATAGAATAAAACAGAAGAGAACACAACAAAATAGAACAGAACAACACAGAACGAATACAGAAAAGAGTAGGCTGGAGTAGAGTAGAGGGGAATAGAGTAGAGTAGAATAGATTTGAACAGAGCCAAATCGAGCCGAATCGCGTCGAAATGGGTTGAATCAAATCCAATCAAGTGGATTACAATACCTTAGAGTTGGGTAGCACAGGGTAGGGTAGAATAGAGTAGAATAGTACAGAACAGAGTAGAAACAATACAATAGAGTAGAGAAGAGTAGAATAGAGCTGAATAGAGCCAAATGCAGACAAAATGAGAGGAATCGTGTAGAAGCAAGTAGAGTAAATTAGAGTGGTGTTGGGTAGGGTAGAGCAGAATAGAGTAGAATAGTGTGGAATGAATAGAATGGAGTAGAATGGAGTCAAGTAGAAACGAATAGAGTAGAAAAGAGTCGAATAGAGCAGAATAGGGCCGAAGAAGGCCAAATCGAGCAGATTCGAAGCGATTCAAGCCAAAACAAGCTGAATGGAGCCTAACTGAGCCGAATAGAGCCAAATCGAGCCGAATCGAGCCGATTCAAGCTTCATCGCCTCCAATCGCGTTCAACGCGTCAAATCCAATCGAGACGTATAGATTAGAGAAGGGGAGGGGAGGGGAGAATAGAACAGAGTAGAGTGGAATAGAAGAGATTAGAACAGAATAGAAGGAATAGAATCGAGTAGAATAGAGTGGAAAAGAGTAGAGTCGAATACAGTCGAATAGAGCCGAATAAGCTGAATAGAGACGAATGGAGCTGAATACAGCCGAAAAGAGCTGTATACTGCCGAATCACACCTAATCGAGCGGAATCAAGCAGAATCGCACTGACTGTCACCGAACAGCGTCGAATCGAATCAGGTCGAATCGAGTCGAGTCACATCGTTTTGAATCAAACAAGGTCGAATCGCTTCATATCGTGTCGAATCCCATCGAATCACGTCGAATAACTTCCAATTGCGTCAAACCTCAGAGAATCCTACTGAATCACGTCGAGTCGCATGGAATCTCATCAAATCCCTTCAGATCTTGCCGAATCCAGTCAAGTCCTATCAAATCGCTTTGCACGGAATCGAATTGAATCCAATAGATTAAAGTAGGGTAGGTTCGGGTGGGGTGCCGTTGGGTCGGGTAGGGTAGAATAGAATAGAGTACAACAGAATAGGAGAGAATAGAACAGAACAGAAAGAATACAACAGAATAGAATAGAGTCAAAGAGAGAGAACATAGCCGAATTGAGCCGAGTGGAGACAAAACGAGACGAATCACGTCCGGTTGCTTCGAATCGCGTCAAATCAAATCGAATCGATTAGAAGAGATTAGGGTAGGGAAGGGTAGAATAGAATAGAGGAAAACAGTGAGGAATGGAGTTGAACGGAGTCCAATAGAGACGGATAGATATGAATAGAGTACAAAAGAGTCTAATAGAGCAGAATAGGGCCGAATAGGCCCAAATAAGGCCTAATTGAGCAGAATCCAGCAGAATCGATGGAATTCGAGCCTAATCGAGCCGAATGGAGTGAAATGGAGCCAAGTCGAGCCGAATAGAGCCGATTCGAACTGAATCGAGCTGATTCAAGCCTAATCGCGTCAAATCGCGTGGAAATACGTCACATCGAATCTAATCAAATAGATCAGGGAAGGGGAGGGGAGGGGCGGGTGGGTAGAATAGAACAGATTAGTACAGAATAGAATATAGTACAGTAGGGTAGAGTAGAGAGAGTAAAGCAGACAAGAGTACAGCAGAGTAGAATTGAGTCAAATAGAGTCAAAGAGTGCAGGATATAGCTGAATAGAGCCAATTCTGGCCGAATCGAGTCAAATGGAAACAAAACGAGATGAATCACACCGAATTGCTTCGAATCGCATCCAATCGAATAGATTAGAGTATCGTAGGGTAGAGTAGAACAGAATAGAGTAGAATAGCGTAGAATGGAGAAGAGTGGAGTCAAATGGAGTCGAACAGAGACAAATAGAGTAGAAAAGAGTCGAATCGAGCCAAATAGGGCCGAATAAGGCTGAACCGAGTGGAAACGAGCTGAATTGAAGCGATTCGAGCCAAATCGAGCTGAATCGAGCTGATGTTGCGGAATCGAGCCGACTCAAGCGTGATGGTGTCCGGTCGCATCGAAATGCTTTGAATCGAATCAAATGGAATCGATTAGAATAGGTTAGGGTAGGGTAGTTTATGATAGGAAGACTAGGGTAGATGCAAGTAGACTACATTAGAGTAGACAAGAGAAGGCTAGAGTAGAAGCCTAGACTAGTAAGCTGGACTAGTCAGCTAGACTAGTGGCATAGAGCAGTAGCCTAGACAACTAGTCTTGAATAGTACCCTAAGTCAGTAATCTGAACGAGTACCCTTGCCTGAACTCTTAGCCTAATCTAGTACCCTTGCCTTAACTAGTAGTCCTAACAAGTACCCTTGCCTTAACCAGTAGTCTTCACTAGTACCCTTGCCTTCACTAGTAGTATGTCCTTAACAAGTAGCCTGAACGGGTAGCCTTGCCTTAACCAGTACCCTCAACAAGTACCCATGCCTTAACTAGTAGCCTGGCCTTAACTAGTAGCCTGGCCTTAACTAGTAGCCTGAACTAGTACCCTTGCCTTAAGGAGTACCCTTGCCCGAACTACTCCCCTTAATTAGGACCCTTATTGAGTAACCCTAAGTAGTAGAGTATGGTACGGTGGGGTAGCATAGGGTAGGGAAGCATACGGTGGAACAGAGAAAATAGAAGGAAATAGAATAGGTCAGGGTAGGTTAGCTTAGTGTAGGGTATGGTAGAGTAGCATAGGATGGACTAGAGAAAATAGAAAAGGAGACTAGAAAAGAGCAGACTAGATTAGGATAGGCTAGGGTGGGGGAGGGTTTTGTAGACTACAGTAGTGTAGAATGGAATAGAATGGTGTGGAATGGAGTCAAATGGATTCGAACACAGATGAAGAGAGTAGAAAAGAGTTGAATAGAGCCGAATAACGCTGAATAGGACCAAATATGGCCAAAATGAGCCGAATCGAGTCGAGTCGACCAGATTCGGGATGAATGGAGCCTAGTGGAGCTGAAATGAGCCAAATAGAGACAAACTGAACCCAGCAAAATCGAGCCAAAACACACTTAATTGCATCCTATTGCATCGGATCTCGTCGAATTCCATCAAATCCCACCAAAACGCATCAAATCTCGCGGAATCTCACCGAATCCCGTCGAATTGTCTCAAATCGGGTCGAATGGTGTCAAACTGAATGGAATCGAATTAAATTGAATAGATTAGAGTAGTGTAGGTTAGACTGGGATTCAGTAGGGAAGGGCACAGAAGAATAGAATAGAGTAGAACAGAAGAGAATACCAAGAGTAGAACGGAGTAGAGTTGAGTAGAGTGGAATAGTCAGAGTCGGGTAGTGCAGAGTATAGATGAATAGATCCAATTCAAGCCGAATCGATTCGAATGGAGAGGAAAGGAGACAAATCGTGATGAATCGAATCGATTAGAATAGATTAGAGTAGGGTAGGTAGAACAGAATAGAATAGAGTAGAAAAGAGTAGAATGGTGTGGAAGGGAGTTGAATGGAGCCAAATAGAGACAAAGAAAGTAGAAAGGGTTGAGTAGAGCTGAGCAGGGCTGAATAAGGTTCACTCGAGCCTAATTATGCTGAATTGAGCAGAATCGAGACGAATGGACCCAATTCAAGCCAAATAGAGCTAAATCGAGCCGATTCAAGCCTAATCACATGGAATCGCGTCGAAATGCGTTGAATCGAATAGATTAGAGTAGAGGAGGGTACGGCAGGAGAGGCTAGACTACAACACAACAGAACACAATAGAAAGAAGAGAATAGAATTAAGTAGAGTCGGGTCCAGTAGAATAGAGTCAAATTGAGTTGAAGAGAGCCGAAAAGAGCCAAACAGAGCTGAATACAGCCGAATTGACCAAATTCAAGGTGAATGGAGATGAATCATGTCGAGTCGTTTGAAATGTGTCGAATCGAATCAAATAGATTAGTGTGGGGAAGGTAAGGTTAGGGTAGGGTAGAGAAGAATAGAATAGAGTAGAATAGAAGAGAACAGAAAGAATCGAGTAGACTAGAGTCAAATAGAGTCGAATACTGCCAAAAAGAGCCGAATAGAGTGGAAAAGAGCCGAATAGAACCGAATCGAGTTTAATGGAGCAGAAAGGAGATGAATCGAGCCGATATGACCCGAATCACGTCGAATCCCATTCAAGTGTGTCGAATAGCATAGAACAGATTACAGTAGGCTAAGTTAGGGTAGGGTAGGGTAGAATAGAGTGCAGTAGAACAGAACAGAAGAGAAGAGATCAGAACTGAAAGAATAGGGTCGAGAAGAGCAGAGTATAGAAGAGTAGAGTAGAGCAGAGTCGAACATTGCCGAATAGAGCCAAATAGAGCCCAAAAGAGCTAAATGGATAGAAACCAAGACGAATCACGCCGAATCCCGTGGAATCGTGCCGTATCGCGTCGAATCCCGTCGAATTGCATTGAATCTGATCAATTCCAATCCAATCCAATCCAATCAATTAGAATAGACTACAGTAGGGTAGAGTACAATACAATACAGTAGAGAATAGTTTAGGATGGAGTAGAATGGTGTAGCATGGAGTCGAGTGGAGTCGAAAAGAGATAATAGAGTTGAGTAGAGTCTAATAGAGCCGAATAGAGCTGCATAGAGCCTATTCGAGCTGACTAGAGCCGAATGGAGCCGATTAGAGCTGAATCGAACCGATTTGAGCCGATTGGGGATGAATGGAGTGGAAAGGAGCCGATTTGAGCCGAATCGCATCGAGATGCGTGGAATCGAATCCAGTAGAATAGATTAGATTAGGGTAGGATGGAATAGAGTAGACTTGAACACAGTAGAAGAGAATGGAAAGGATACAATAGAATAGATTAGAAAAGGGTAGAGCAGAGCAGAATAGTGTAGAGTAGAATAGAGTAGAGTAGAACAGAGTCGAATCAAGCTGAATGGAGACGAAACGAGACAAATCGCATCGAATGGCGTCGAATCCCATCGAATCAATTACAGTAAGGTATAGTAGAAGAGCGTAGAATGGAGTAGAATGGTGTGCAATGGAATCGAGTAGAGTAGAAAAGAGCTGAATAGAGCCGAATAGGGCCAAAGAGGGCCAAATCGAGCTGAATTGAGCGAAATCGAGCCGAATCCAGTGAATCGAGCCTAATGGAGCCAAATCGAGCCTAATCGAGCTGAATCGACACTATTCGAGACAAATGGAGCCGAATGGACATGAATCACACCGATTCGGCCCCTAGTCGCGTCAAAATATCTTGAATTCAATTGAATAGACTAGAGTAGGGGAGGTTCGGGTAGGCTAGAGTAGGGTAGAATAGAGTAGAATAGAATAAAACAGAAGAGAACACAACAAAATAGAACAGAACAACACAGAACGAATACAGAAAAGAGTAGGCTGGAGTAGAGTAGAGGGGAATAGAGTAGAGTAGAATAGATTTGAACAGAGCCAAATCGAGCCGAATCGCGTCGAAATGGGTTGAATCAAATCCAATCAAGTGGATTACAATACCTTAGAGTTGGGTAGCACAGGGTAGGGTAGAATAGAGTAGAATAGTACAGAACAGAGTAGAAACAATACAATAGAGTAGAGAAGAGTAGAATAGAGCTGAATAGAGCCAAATGCAGACAAAATGAGAGGAATCGTGTAGAAGCAAGTAGAGTAAATTAGAGTGGTGTTGGGTAGGGTAGAGCAGAATAGAGTAGAATAGTGTGGAATGAATAGAATGGAGTAGAATGGAGTCAAGTAGAAACGAATAGAGTAGAAAAGAGTCGAATAGAGCAGAATAGGGCCGAAGAAGGCCAAATCGAGCAGATTCGAAGCGATTCAAGCCAAAACAAGCTGAATGGAGCCTAACTGAGCCGAATAGAGCCAAATCGAGCCGAATCGAGCCGATTCAAGCTTCATCGCCTCCAATCGCGTTCAACGCGTCAAATCCAATCGAGACGTATAGATTAGAGAAGGGGAGGGGAGGGGAGGGGAGAATAGAACAGAGTAGAGTGGAATAGAAGAGATTAGAACAGAATAGAAGGAATAGAATCGAGTAGAATAGAGTGGAAAAGAGTAGAGTCGAATACAGTCGAATAGAGCCGAATAAGCTGAATAGAGACGAATGGAGCTGAATACAGCCGAAAAGAGCTGTATACTGCCGAATCACACCTAATCGAGCGGAATCAAGCAGAATCGCACTGACTGTCACCGAAAAGCGTCGAATCGAATCAGGTCGAATCGAGTCGAGTCACATCGTTTTGAATCAAACAAGGTCGAATCGCTTCATATCGTGTCGAATCCCATCGAATCACGTCGAATAACTTCGAATTGCGTCAAACCTCAGAGAATCCTACTGAATCACGTCGAGTCGCATGGAATCTCATCAAATCCCTTCAGATCTTGCCGAATCCAGTCAAGTCCTATCAAATCGCTTTGCACGGAATCGAATTGAATCCAATAGATTAAAGTAGGGTAGGTTCGGGTGGGGTGCCGTTGGGTCGGGTAGGGTAGAATAGAATAGAGTACAACAGAATAGGAGAGAATAGAACAGAACAGAAAGAATACAACAGAATAGAATAGAGTCAAAGAGAGAGAACATAGCCGAATTGAGCCGAGTGGAGACAAAACGAGACGAATCACGTCCGGTTGCTTCGAATCGCGTCAAATCAAATCGAATCGATTAGAAGAGATTAGGGTAGGGAAGGGTAGAATAGAATAGAGGAAAACAGTGAGGAATGGAGTTGAACGGAGTCCAATAGAGACGGATAGATATGAATAGAGTACAAAAGAGTCTAATAGAGCAGAATAGGGCCGAATAGGCCCAAATAAGGCCTAATTGAGCAGAATCCAGCAGAATCGATGGAATTCGAGCCTAATCGAGCCGAATGGAGTGAAATGGAGCCAAGTCGAGCCGAATAGAGCCGATTCGAACTGAATCGAGCTGATTCAAGCCTAATCGCGTCAAATCGCGTGGAAATACGTCACATCGAATCTAATCAAATAGATCAGGGAAGGGGAGGGGAGGGGCGGGTGGGTAGAATAGAACAGATTAGTACAGAATAGAATATAGTACAGTAGGGTAGAGTAGAGAGAGTAAAGCAGACAAGAGTACAGCAGAGTAGAATTGAGTCAAATAGAGTCAAAGAGTGCAGGATATAGCTGAATAGAGCCAATTCTGGCCGAATCGAGTCAAATGGAAACAAAACGAGATGAATCACACCGAATTGCTTCGAATCGCATCCAATCGAATAGATTAGAGTATCGTAGGGTAGAGTAGAACAGAATAGAGTAGAATAGCGTAGAATGGAGAAGAGTGGAGTCAAATGGAGTCGAACAGAGACAAATAGAGTAGAAAAGAGTCGAATCGAGCCAAATAGGGCCGAATAAGGCTGAACCGAGTGGAAACGAGCTGAATTGAAGCGATTCGAGCCAAATCGAGCTGAATCGAGCTGATGTTGCGGAATCGAGCCGACTCAAGCGTGATGGTGTCCGGTCGCATCGAAATGCTTTGAATCGAATCAAATGGAATCGATTAGAATAGGTTAGGGTAGGGTAGTTTATGATAGGAAGACTAGGGTAGATGCAAGTAGACTACATTAGAGTAGACAAGAGAAGGCTAGAGTAGAAGCCTAGACTAGTAAGCTGGACTAGTCAGCTAGACTAGTGGCATAGAGCAGTAGCCTAGACAACTAGTCTTGAAGAGTACCCTAAGTCAGTAATCTGAACGAGTACCCTTGCCTGAACTCTTAGCCTAATCTAGTACCCTTGCCTTAACTAGTAGTCCTAACAAGTACCCTTGCCTTAACCAGTAGTCTTCACTAGTACCCTTGCCTTCACTAGTAGTATGTCCTTAACAAGTAGCCTGAACGGGTAGCCTTGCCTTAACCAGTACCCTCAACAAGTACCCATGCCTTAACTAGTAGCCTGGCCTTAACTAGTAGCCTGGCCTTAACTAGTAGCCTGAACTAGTACCCTTGCCTTAAGGAGTACCCTTGCCCGAACTACTCCCCTTAATTAGGACCCTTATTGAGTAACCCTAAGTAGTAGAGTATGGTACGGTGGGGTAGCATAGGGTAGGGAAGCATACGGTGGAACAGAGAAAATAGAAGGAAATAGAATAGGTCAGGGTAGGTTAGCTTAGTGTAGGGTATGGTAGAGTAGCATAGGATGGACTAGAGAAAATAGAAAAGGAGACTAGAAAAGAGCAGACTAGATTAGGATAGGCTAGGGTGGGGGAGGGTTTTGTAGACTACAGTAGTGTAGAATGGAATAGAATGGTGTGGAATGGAGTCAAATGGATTCGAACACAGATGAAGAGAGTAGAAAAGAGTTGAATAGAGCCGAATAACGCTGAATAGGACCAAATATGGCCAAAATGAGCCGAATCGAGTCGAGTCGACCAGATTCGGGATGAATGGAGCCTAGTGGAGCTGAAATGAGCCAAATAGAGACAAACTGAACCCAGCAAAATCGAGCCAAAACACACTTAATTGCATCCTATTGCATCGGATCTCGTCGAATTCCATCAAATCCCACCAAAACGCATCAAATCTCGCGGAATCTCACCGAATCCCGTCGAATTGTCTCAAATCGGGTCGAATGGTGTCAAACTGAATGGAATCGAATTAAATTGAATAGATTAGAGTAGTGTAGGTTAGACTGGGATTCAGTAGGGAAGGGCACAGAAGAATAGAATAGAGTAGAACAGAAGAGAATACCAAGAGTAGAACGGAGTAGAGTTGAGTAGAGTGGAATAGTCAGAGTCGGGTAGTGCAGAGTATAGATGAATAGATCCAATTCAAGCCGAATCGATTCGAATGGAGAGGAAAGGAGACAAATCGTGATGAATCGAATCGATTAGAATAGATTAGAGTAGGGTAGGTAGAACAGAATAGAATAGAGTAGAAAAGAGTAGAATGGTGTGGAAGGGAGTTGAATGGAGCCAAATAGAGACAAAGAAAGTAGAAAGGGTTGAGTAGAGCTGAGCAGGGCTGAATAAGGTTCACTCGAGCCTAATTATGCTGAATTGAGCAGAATCGAGACGAATGGACCCAATTCAAGCCAAATAGAGCTAAATCGAGCCGATTCAAGCCTAATCACATGGAATCGCGTCGAAATGCGTTGAATCGAATAGATTAGAGTAGAGGAGGGTACGGCAGGAGAGGCTAGACTACAACACAACAGAACACAATAGAAAGAAGAGAATAGAATTAAGTAGAGTCGGGTCCAGTAGAATAGAGTCAAATTGAGTTGAAGAGAGCCGAAAAGAGCCAAACAGAGCTGAATACAGCCGAATTGACCAAATTCAAGGTGAATGGAGATGAATCATGTCGAGTCGTTTGAAATGTGTCGAATCGAATCAAATAGATTAGTGTGGGGAAGGTAAGGTTAGGGTAGGGTAGAGAAGAATAGAATAGAGTAGAATAGAAGAGAACAGAAAGAATCGAGTAGACTAGAGTCAAATAGAGTCGAATACTGCCAAAAAGAGCCGAATAGAGTGGAAAAGAGCCGAATAGAACCGAATCGAGTTTAATGGAGCAGAAAGGAGATGAATCGAGCCGATATGACCCGAATCACGTCGAATCCCATTCAAGTGTGTCGAATAGCATAGAACAGATTACAGTAGGCTAAGTTAGGGTAGGGTAGGGTAGAATAGAGTGCAGTAGAACAGAACAGAAGAGAAGAGATCAGAACTGAAAGAATAGGGTCGAGAAGAGCAGAGTATAGAAGAGTAGAGTAGAGCAGAGTCGAACATTGCCGAATAGAGCCAAATAGAGCCCAAAAGAGCTAAATGGATAGAAACCAAGACGAATCACGCCGAATCCCGTGGAATCGTGCCGTATCGCGTCGAATCCCGTCGAATTGCATTGAATCTGATCAATTCCAATCCAATCCAATCCAATCAATTAGAATAGACTACAGTAGGGTAGAGTACAATACAATACAGTAGAGAATAGTTTAGGATGGAGTAGAATGGTGTAGCATGGAGTCGAGTGGAGTCGAAAAGAGATAATAGAGTTGAGTAGAGTCTAATAGAGCCGAATAGAGCTGCATAGAGCCTATTCGAGCTGACTAGAGCCGAATGGAGCCGATTAGAGCTGAATCGAACCGATTTGAGCCGATTGGGGATGAATGGAGTGGAAAGGAGCCGATTTGAGCCGAATCGCATCGAGATGCGTGGAATCGAATCCAGTAGAATAGATTAGATTAGGGTAGGATGGAATAGAGTAGACTTGAACACAGTAGAAGAGAATGGAAAGGATACAATAGAATAGATTAGAAAAGGGTAGAGCAGAGCAGAATAGTGTAGAGTAGAATAGAGTAGAGTAGAACAGAGTCGAATCAAGCTGAATGGAGACGAAACGAGACAAATCGCATCGAATGGCGTCGAATCCCATCGAATCAATTACAGTAAGGTATAGTAGAAGAGCGTAGAATGGAGTAGAATGGTGTGCAATGGAATCGAGTAGAGTAGAAAAGAGCTGAATAGAGCCGAATAGGGCCAAAGAGGGCCAAATCGAGCTGAATTGAGCGAAATCGAGCCGAATCCAGTGAATCGAGCCTAATGGAGCCAAATCGAGCCTAATCGAGCTGAATCGACACTATTCGAGACAAATGGAGCCGAATGGACATGAATCACACCAATTCGGCCCCTAGTCGCGTCAAAATATCTTGAATTCAATTGAATAGACTAGAGTAGGGGAGGTTCGGGTAGGCTAGAGTAGGGTAGAATAGAGTAGAATAGAATAAAACAGAAGAGAACACAACAAAATAGAACAGAACAACACAGAACGAATACAGAAAAGAGTAGGCTGGAGTAGAGTAGAGGGGAATAGAGTAGAGTAGAATAGATTTGAACAGAGCCAAATCGAGCCGAATCGCGTCGAAATGGGTTGAATCAAATCCAATCAAGTGGATTACAATACCTTAGAGTTGGGTAGCACAGGGTAGGGTAGAATAGAGTAGAATAGTACAGAACAGAGTAGAAACAATACAATAGAGTAGAGAAGAGTAGAATAGAGCTGAATAGAGCCAAATGCAGACAAAATGAGAGGAATCGTGTAGAAGCAAGTAGAGTAAATTAGAGTGGTGTTGGGTAGGGTAGAGCAGAATAGAGTAGAATAGTGTGGAATGAATAGAATGGAGTAGAATGGAGTCAAGTAGAAACGAATAGAGTAGAAAAGAGTCGAATAGAGCAGAATAGGGCCGAAGAAGGCCAAATCGAGCAGATTCGAAGCGATTCAAGCCAAAACAAGCTGAATGGAGCCTAACTGAGCCGAATAGAGCCAAATCGAGCCGAATCGAGCCGATTCAAGCTTCATCGCCTCCAATCGCGTTCAACGCGTCAAATCCAATCGAGACGTATAGATTAGAGAAGGGGAGGGGAGGGGAGGGGAGAATAGAACAGAGTAGAGTGGAATAGAAGAGATTAGAACAGAATAGAAGGAATAGAATCGAGTAGAATAGAGTGGAAAAGAGTAGAGTCGAATACAGTCGAATAGAGCCGAATAAGCTGAATAGAGACGAATGGAGCTGAATACAGCCGAAAAGAGCTGTATACTGCCGAATCACACCTAATCGAGCGGAATCAAGCAGAATCGCACTGACTGTCACCGAACAGCGTCGAATCGAATCAGGTCGAATCGAGTCGAGTCACATCGTTTGAATCAAACAAGGTCGAATCGCTTCATATCGTGTCGAATCCCATCGAATCACGTCGAATAACTTCCAATTGCGTCAAACCTCAGAGAATCCTACTGAATCACGTCGAGTCGCATGGAATCTCATCAAATCCCTTCAGATCTTGCCGAATCCAGTCAAGTCCTATCAAATCGCTTTGCACGGAATCGAATTGAATCCAATAGATTAAAGTAGGGTAGGTTCGGGTGGGGTGCCGTTGGGTCGGGTAGGGTAGAATAGAATAGAGTACAACAGAATAGGAGAGAATAGAACAGAACAGAAAGAATACAACAGAATAGAATAGAGTCAAAGAGAGAGAACATAGCCGAATTGAGCCGAGTGGAGACAAAACGAGACGAATCACGTCCGGTTGCTTCGAATCGCGTCAAATCAAATCGAATCGATTAGAAGAGATTAGGGTAGGGAAGGGTAGAATAGAATAGAGGAAAACAGTGAGGAATGGAGTTGAACGGAGTCCAATAGAGACGGATAGATATGAATAGAGTACAAAAAGTCTAATAGAGCAGAATAGGGCCGAATAGGCCCAAATAAGGCCTAATTGAGCAGAATCCAGCAGAATCGATGGAATTCGAGCCTAATCGAGCCGAATGGAGTGAAATGGAGCCAAGTCGAGCCGAATAGAGCCGATTCGAACTGAATCGAGCTGATTCAAGCCTAATCGCGTCAAATCGCGTGGAAATACGTCACATCGAATCTAATCAAATAGATCAGGGAAGGGGAGGGGAGGGGCGGGTGGGTAGAATAGAACAGATTAGTACAGAATAGAATATAGTACAGTAGGGTAGAGTAGAGAGAGTAAAGCAGACAAGAGTACAGCAGAGTAGAATTGAGTCAAATAGAGTCAAAGAGTGCAGGATATAGCTGAATAGAGCCAATTCTGGCCGAATCGAGTCAAATGGAAACAAAACGAGATGAATCACACCGAATTGCTTCGAATCGCATCCAATCGAATAGATTAGAGTATCGTAGGGTAGAGTAGAACAGAATAGAGTAGAATAGCGTAGAATGGAGAAGAGTGGAGTCAAATGGAGTCGAACAGAGACAAATAGAGTAGAAAAGAGTCGAATCGAGCCAAATAGGGCCGAATAAGGCTGAACCGAGTGGAAACGAGCTGAATTGAAGCGATTCGAGCCAAATCGAGCTGAATCGAGCTGATGTTGCGGAATCGAGCCGACTCAAGCGTGATGGTGTCCGGTCGCATCGAAATGCTTTGAATCGAATCAAATGGAATCGATTAGAATAGGTTAGGGTAGGGTAGTTTATGATAGGAAGACTAGGGTAGATGCAAGTTAGACTACATTAGAGTAGACAAGAGAAGGCTAGAGTAGAAGCCTAGACTAGTAAGCTGGACTAGTCAGCTAGACTAGTGGCATAGAGCAGTAGCCTAGACAACTAGTCTTGAAGAGTACCCTAAGTCAGTAATCTGAACGAGTACCCTTGCCTGAACTCTTAGCCTAATCTAGTACCCTTGCCTTAACTAGTAGTCCTAACAAGTACCCTTGCCTTAACCAGTAGTCTTCACTAGTACCCTTGCCTTCACTAGTAGTATGTCCTTAACAAGTAGCCTGAACGGTAGCCTTGCCTTAACCAGTACCCTCAACAAGTACCCATGCCTTAACTAGTAGCCTGGCCTTAACTAGTAGCCTGGCCTTAACTAGTAGCCTGAACTAGTACCCTTGCCTTAAGGAGTACCCTTGCCCGAACTACTCCCCTTAATTAGGACCCTTATTGAGTAACCCTAAGTAGTAGAGTATGGTACGGTGGGGTAGCATAGGGTAGGGAAGCATACGGTGGAACAGAGAAATAGAAGGAAATAGAATAGGTCAGGGTAGGTTAGCTTAGTGTAGGGTATGGTAGAGTAGCATAGGATGGACTAGAGAAAATAGAAAAGGAGACTAGAAAAGAGCAGACTAGATTAGGATAGGCTAGGGTAGGGGAGCGTTTTGTAGACTACAGTAGTGTAGAATGGAATAGAATGGTGTGGAATGGAGTCAAATGGATTCGAACACAGATGAAGAGAGTAGAAAAGAGTTGAATAGAGCCGAATAACGCTGAATAGGACCAAATATGGCCAAAATGAGCCGAATCGAGTCGAGTCGACCAGATTCGGGATGAATGGAGCCTAGTGGAGCTGAAATGAGCCAAATAGAGACAAACTGAACCCAACAAAATCGAGCCAAAACACACTTAATTGCATCCTATTGCATCGGATCTCGTCGAATTCCATCAAATCCCACCAAAACGCATCAAATCTCGCGGAATCTCACCGAATCCCGTCGAATTGTCTCAAATCGGGTCGAATGGTGTCAAACTGAATGGAATCGAATTAAATTGAATAGATTAGAGCAGTGTAGGTTAGACTGGGATTCAGTAGGGAAGGGCACAGAAGAATAGAATAGAGTAGAACAGAAGAGAATACCAAGAGTAGAACGGAGTAGAGTTGAGTAGAGTGGAATAGTCAGAGTCGGGTAGTGCAGAGTATAGATGAATAGATCCAATTCAAGCCGAATCGATTCGAATGGAGAGGAAAGGAGACAAATCGTGATGAATCGAATCGATTAGAATAGATTAGAGTAGGGTAGGGTAGAACAGAATAGAATAGAGTAGAAAAGAGTAGAATGGTGTGGAAGGGAGTTGAATGGAGCCAAATAGAGACAAAGAAAGTAGAAAGGGTTGAGTAGAGCTGAGCAGGGCTGAATAAGGTTCACTCGAGCCTAATTATGCTGAATTGAGCAGAATCGAGACGAATTGACCCAATTCAAGCCAAATAGAGCTAAATCGAGCCGATTCAAGCCTAATCACATGGAATCGCGTCGAAATGCGTTGAATCGAATAGATTAGAGTAGAGGAGGGTACGGCAGGAGAGGCTAGACTACAACACAACAGAACACAATAGAAAGAAGAGAATAGAATTAAGTAGAGTCGGGTCCAGTAGAATAGAGTCAAATTGAGTTGAAGAGAGCCGAAAAGAGCCAAACAGAGCTGAATACAGCCGAATTGACCAAATTCAAGGTGAATGGAGATGAATCATGTCGAGTCGTTTGAAATGTGTCGAATCGAATCAAATAGATAAGTGTGGGGAAGGTAAGGTTAGGGTAGGGTAGAGAAGAATAGAATAGAGTAGAATAGAAGAGAACAGAAAGAATCGAGTAGACTAGAGTCAAATAGAGTCGAATACTGCCAAAAAGAGCCGAATAGAGTAGAAAAGAGCCGAATAGAACCGAATCGAGTTTAATGGAGCAGAAAGGAGATGAATCGAGCCGATATGACCCGAATCACGTCGAATCCCATTCAAGTGTGTCGAATAGCATAGAACAGATTACAGTAGGCTAAGTTAGGGTAGGGTAGGGTAGAATAGAGTGCAGTAGAACAGAACAGAAGAGAAGAGATCAGAACTGAAAGAATAGGGTCGAGAAGAGCAGAGTATAGAAGAGTAGAGTAGAGCAGAGTCGAACATTGCCGAATAGAGCCAAATAGAGCCCAAAAGAGCTAAATGGATAGAAACCAAGACGAATCACGCCGAATCCCGTGGAATCGTGCCGTATCGCGTCGAATCCCGTCGAATTGCATTGAATCTGATCAATTCCAATCCAATCCAATCCAATCAATTAGAATAGACTACAGTAGGGTAGAGTACAATACAATACAGTAGAGAATAGTTTAGGATGGAGTAGAATGGTGTAGCATGGAGTCGAGTGGAGTCGAAAAGAGATAATAGAGTTGAGTAGAGTCTAATAGAGCCGAATAGAGCTGCATAGAGCCTATTCGAGCTGACTAGAGCCGAATGGAGCCGATTAGAGCTGAATCGAACCGATTTGAGCCGATTGGGAATACTATCTCTCTATG